>NC_135212.1:34257600-34557600 GCF_052324685.1 Brachyhypopomus gauderio
TGTCACATCAGTAGAACAGACCTAGGACAAAGCGAGTGATGTCCAGAGGTCACTTGGGTGTACAAGCATGTGCTCCGCCCATAACTCTCCTGAGTGGCTGATGCTTGACGTGTCATAAGCAGGTGTGCAGGGAACCGTGAACTCCACACAGGAGGAGAGGAAAAGTGTGTCGCTCTCAGAGAAAAGCTGAGTCACAGCGGAGCGAGCAGAGAGCAGGTCACAGAGAGTGTTTGGAGTGCGTGTTTGTGGTGAGACTCCATCATACTGTTTGTTGTTAGTGTTAGTGTCAGGTCGTAATGGAATTGCCTTTCTACAGACGTTTATATGCTGCAGAATGGCTGTAATGTGATGAACAACAAAACCCATCGGACCGCTGGAAAAATGGTTGTTTTTCAAAGATGAGAACATCTTTGAAAACATCAAAGATGAGAGGAACTAGGAGGAAATGCCTAATGCTTTTACACAATGTGTCCCAATGACAGTGCTGTGCCCCCAGTGGCCTGATGGAAGGCTGGTGTATGACTTGGCTTTTAAAAGAAAGGACAGTGATGAACTTAATGTCTGCTGGCTGTGACCTAATCTGGATGACCTTGAGACATGAGAACAAAACCAACATGGGTATTCAGCTAATAACAAGTTTGTGTGTGTAGCTGTGGAAGACCTGTGAGTGCCATCGAGGGTGGCAGTTGACTAGAATGAATGATCTCAATACAGCCCAGCCCAGCATTAAGTCTGAGAAACGAGCAGCTTAGGACTGGGCTGAAACCACGGGAGCTGGCTATCCTCCCATCTGCCCGTCATTCTGTATGTTTACCGTGATGCCACTGTCAGTGAGGAGAAGCTCCTTTTCTATAAAGTCACGATTTTAGGTCCTCCTAAATATAATATATGGGATAATCTATTTAATTCATCAAGTGGTGCTCTGATAATAATGTGGTAGTGTGTATTGAAGGGACAACTTTAATACTCTCCTCTAATACGGAGGAACAGTGTTTATATCGACAGGCTGTGGGATGGCGGCAGGATGCCACTGGACTGATGTCTGATAATCACTGTTGTTAGAGCACTAGGTCAGCTATGGATTCTAAACACAGAAGGGACTACTCTGCCAATCAGAGGAAATCACAACCTGCCATTCATCCTGCACTTTTACCTTAACAGCTGATCCTCAATCAGTTTTCATTGTTTTAATAGTGTCACTAGAATGCATTATATTTGAGCAATAAGGAAGCACACCCCCATGTGTCGCTCATGTGCTTCCAAATGTTCTCTGTGTGGGGATGCGTGAGCCTCTCTAAGTGCAGTCGGGGGTGGCACTGCGACATCTTGCCTTGCTTCATACTAGCAGCTGTCCTGAGCTCCTGTGCTCATGTTTTTTGGGATGTTTGTACTGCAGGGCATGAGTCACACTGAAATAGCATTGTTAATCGTGCATTAAATCAAAACTGCTGCATTGCCTTCTGCCGCCTCCTACTCAGTGATCCGCCCCCTCCTACTCAGTGATCCGCCTCCTCCTACTCAGTGATCCGCCCCCTCCTACTCATTGATCCACCTCCTCCTACTCATTGATCCACCTCCTCCTACTCAGTGATCCGCCTCCTCCTACTCATTGATCCGCCTCCTCCTACTCATTGATCCACCTCCTCCTACTCAGTGATCCGCCTCCTCCTACTCAGTGATCCGCCCCCTCCTACTCATTGATCCACCTCCTCCTACTCATTGATCCACCTCCTCCTACTCAGTGATCCGCCTCCTCCTACTCATTGATCCGCCTCCTCCTACTCATTGATCCACCTCCTCCTACTCAGTGATCCACCTCCTCCTACTCAGTGATCCACCTCCTCCTACTCAGTGATCCGCCTCCTCCTACTCAGTGATCCGCCTCCTCCTACTCAGTGATCCGCCTTCTCCTACTCAGTGATCTGCCCCTTCTCAGAGTTCTGCACTCATCTCTACTCTTGCCTTTATCCCTTGTCCCAGCATGTTAATTGTTGCTTATTTGACACTAGTCAAACACATCTTGTGGCTAAAACATCCAATAACACACTCTCATCACATACACATGCACCTATGTGCACCATCCGGGACGTATGAATATTAAGGCTATGAGCATGGGCCATACACATGAAGGGCTTACTGAATATTTAATGAGCAGTGGCAGAGCCAACTCAGGCTTAATTAGACTGAACTATGCAGTACTACATGTTTCTACCCCTGGCATGCCTGGCAGAGGCCAGTACTGCCTTAAACATTTGTATTCGTACACTCAGCCAGGCACACAAACAGCAATATATTAGGCCTGTGTGCCTGCAAGAGTAGGTGGAATTTTACTGTAAGCTTTTACTTCTCAAGCCATTAAAAAATCTGTTTTCTGCTGGCTTGTTACAATTACTGTGTGTGTGTGTGTGTGTGTGTGTGTGTGTGTGTGTGTGTGTGTGTGTTTGTTTCCACAGAGACACTCCAAATCCAGACTCAAGTGTCACAGTGTTGACACGGATGACGACGGGCAACAAGAGGCGTCCAGTAAGGAGACAGCAGGACAGTTGAACAGGTGCTCTCGCATTTTCTCACACTTCACAGTTCAGAGAGAGGGATAAGAGATGGGGATGGGGGGGTGAGAGAGAGGTAAAGCAAAAGAACAAATATTTAAAGTGTGTTGGAGGCAGGGGTGACGCCCTTTTAAACATAAAACTAAAGGCAGAGAGGGAAATTAAAAAACAAAACCTGACAGCGGACGGAAGACTAACCAACACGACTGAACACAACTAGGGAAAAGACTACAACTGAACACAACGAGGGCAAACCTAAACGGCTAGGCAAACTAAACTACAGAGTGACACAACCAGAGAACAACAGAAGCGACTGGGAAACTAATAACAATACAAAGACTACACGGAACAGAGCAGAAGGGCAACAATAATGAAAACATACACTAACAGATATCACTAAAGGAAAAACTAGGAACATGAAACTAGGTAACTAGGTAGATCTATAACCAAAGAACACGAGAGATTAAAAAAAACCAGGGCGGACTCACGTACAAACAATGACCAACACAGGAGTGTAACACCAAGGGGATTTTATACACAGAAAACATGCAGGTGAAACGAGACACAGGTGGGAACAATGAGGACAGGGGCGTGGCAGACAGAGGGAGAAACCATGGGATTCATGACACATGACAAGTATCAGATCATGTGATACCTGTTGGCCATCTCACAGGTGGAGCAGGTAGTGAGTGTCACGTGAGGCAGTGATGTAGTAGTGAGAGTTTTGTTAGCATTTGCACATTTAACTGAGAGCCAGTCATTCTTGGGGAAGAAGATTTGCATGTGCAGCGTAAGTGGTTGTAGGGATCCTTTGATGTTGAGCAAGGGCAGAGAAGTTGGAGCTGCGGCTGTAAGCATCAGGGAGAACCATTAGACTGGCATCAGGGAGAACCATTAGACTGGCATCAGGGAAAACCCTTAGACTGGCATCAGGGAGAACCCTTAGACTGGCATCAGGGAGAGTCCTTAGACTCGCATCAGGGAGAACCCTTAGACTGGCATTAGGGAGAACCCTTAGACTGGCAGGAACTGCAAAAATAACCACCATCAAGGTTTTGGAAGGAGAACATGTCTGTGTGTGTACGTCAGATGTGTGTATGTTGGACGCATATGTACGTCAGATGCGTGTGAGTAGATCTCCTCCCATTGGGTTACCTATGACTGTCCTCATTGGCTCTAAAGAATAGTCCAGCACATTCACTCTCTATCACAGTCTCTGTCTCTCTCTCTCTCTCTCTCTCTCTTCTGTCTCTCCATTTGTCTATCTCTGTCTTTCTCTCTGTCTCCCTCTCTGTCTGTTTCTCTCCTTCTCCCTCTGTCCTTTTCTCTCTATCTCTCTCCTTCTCTCTTTCTTTCTCACTCTGTCTCTCTTCTTCTCCCTCTCTGTCTCTCTGTCTCACTCTCTCTCTCTCTGCCTTTTTTCCTGCTCTTTCTGCACATGCTTCACAGCCAGCACCTCTCTGGTGACTGAATGGAGAAGTTGTTGAAGTAAAATACATGCGTGTTTACTTCATATCTTTATGGCCCTTAAGAGACAGCTTGTGCCAGTGTGTGTGTGTGTGTGTGTGTGTGTGTGTGTGTGTGTGTATGTGAATGTGTGTTATTGCATATGTTCACCACACTGACTTCTTTTTTTTTGAAGCACTGTGGTGACCAAGCTGTACCATTGTTGGTTGCTCTTTTCTTTTTAATGTGTGTGTGTGTGTGTGTGTGTGTGTGTGTGTGTGTGTGTGTGTGTGTGTGTGTGAGCGCGAGCATTCACACGCACGTGTGCCTGCTCATATGCATATATTCAGGGGAGATGCTGAGTAATTACTCTGAGATGTCTTATGGCAAGATACATCATTCATTCTAGTCTTATCCTTTATGCATGTGTGTGTGTGTGTGTGTGTGTGTGTGTGTGTGTGTGTGTGTGTGTGTGTGTGTGTGTGTGTGTGTGTGTGTGTGTTTGTTTGTGCATGCTTGTGTGTGTATTTCTAGGTGTGGGAGGAGGAGAAAGACAATGAAGCTGAGCAGAGATCTCTCTGACCTGGTGGTCTTTACGAACTCTGTAGTGTCTCAGGAGTGTTTGGATGAGGGTGAGGTCGCCCTTCATTACTACTCCTGCTTCTTCCATTGAAGAGATATTTGACTACCTAAATCAATATCAACTATTACAAATGCATACTCCAAAGATACAAGCAAATATTAGCTAGATCACTAAATATAACACCAAAACCAGAACTCCACAGGACACAAATGATCTTGTTGCAGTGATTATGTTATCAGATTTAAGCTACAAAATAAATACTTATACAGTATTAATGTATAAAATGAGTATATGTATATACCACACTACAGCTCTGTCTGTTTCTCTCTCTCTCTTCCTGCTCCTGCGATGTCTGTTCCGATCATTTTTGCAGGTCCCATCATGAACGTGCTGTCATTCAGTGAGGCCCGGGCCCAGCACCTGGCCCATCATCGGGCTGAACGCTTCCTGAACTTTAACCAGCGCCAGCTCTCACGGATCTACCCCTCTGCCTACCGCATTGACTCCAGCAACTTCAACCCCCAGACCTACTGGAACGTGGGCTGCCAGCTGGGTGAGGAACTGGACACGCAGGAGTGTGATCACATATGTGTGTGATCACGATCACGTGTGTGTGATCATGTGGGTGTGTGATCACGTTGGCATGTGATCACATGGATGTGAGATCATGTGGGTTTGTGATCTAGACCAGTTTCTGCAACCACTTGCTCTTATTAAGTTTGCTCCACCACTATATTTTGATCTTGTGCATATTTAAGCAGTTACATGGATCCTGTGCTTAACAGTCACTGATAGTAAGAGCTGGGCATGATGATGCCAGTCACTCAGAGTGCAGACATTACATTCTCCTCCTTTTACAGGAGTTATACTCCCATGGCTCCAAATACCACTTCTCACTAGACACTCTCAGGTTTCTGGCCTCCAGCACATTTTGACTCTGATTCTGCTCACAGAATCATGATCCAAATGGGTTTGACGGTCCACTCTGAATCATGATCCATCTGGGTTTTGAACTTCTCTCTGAATCAGGATCCAACAGGGGTTTTGAACTCCTCTTTGAATCATGATCCTCCTGGGTTTTGAACTCTTTTGTGCTGAGTAATGGGACTTTTTGTTTTTGCATGGATACATTACTTTATTAGCCCCATCTGCCTTTCCAAGAATGACCTTTTGACACTCGGCACTTATACCATATGCTTTGTGGTATATACACTCACTAACATACACATCAACAGACACACTAACACACACGCCAGCATGCACACCCCATCTATTTGTGAACATACATGCAGAAATAATCATCTTAAGTATATAAATTCAGAGTGGAACATGTATCTATACTGATGGAAATGAACACTATGAGACTACTTAGAAATTCATGCACACGCACTCACACATGTAAACACAATCAGATCGCCTCACTTCCAGCTTTCTCTGCACTTCTACACTAATAGCCACGATAATTGCTCCACTTACTGCATTGACTGTCGGTCTCAGTCAATTTCCCCAACCTCGACACAGAGGAGGAGAAGGGGAAGCGAGATGAAGAGAGAGAGGGAGGGAAATAGAGAGAGAACGAGGATTGTGGAGTGGGTGCTATTTAAAACAGATGCAGTTAAAATTTGTAAAAAATTAACAGAATGTTAGAAATGTAGAGAAAAGGCTTGAGAAACTGGAAGAAAGCCAAGAAAGGATAGATGAAGGGAACAAACTGAGAAACAGAACACCAGAGTGAATGAGGATGAGGAAGGGAGAGAGTGGGGTGGGGATCAGATGAAGAGAGTGAGAGCGAAGCGGTGTATGTGGCCAGACCACGGCTCCATTTTATTTTGTTGGTGTAATGAATCGCTGTAATAATAATAATAATCTTTAATAATAATCTTTATTTGTATAGCACCTTTCATACATACATGTAACTCAAAGTGCTTTACAGTATAAATACAAAGAAACATTAAACTGTAAACTGGGCTTGGTGAAAAGAAACAGCAGGAGCTTCTTCTCTTTTACTTTTGTTTAGCTCTTTATTCTTCTGTTTGTTTATTTGTTTACATGTTTCTTCAGGATAAGCCCTTACACATGCTTTTAGGCCATACAGTGAAGATGAATGAATGAATGAATGAATGAATAAACAAACGAGTAAACAAATGAATAAGTGAATGAATACATGTATGAATTAGTAAATGAATGAACAAATGAATGAATGAGTAAATGAACGAATAAAGAACTTGTGTCTGTTCTTCCAGTGGCTCTGAACTATCAGACTGAAGGCCGCATGATGCAGTTGAACAGGTCAAAGTTCATGGTGAATGGAGGCATTGGCTATGTGCTGAAGCCCCCGCCCATGTGCAAAGGTACTGGCCCACACCACAGCAAGCCAACACTTTGACAAAACTATGACATTTATTTTCATGTATGTTTTTATCTATGCGGTGTTGGCGCTTTCTGGGTAAGACTATGTGCAAACCGCTTTTGTGCATTTGGAAATATTGTGTTTAGGACTCTGCATCATTGTGATGTTCTCTGCATGTTCCATTGCAGGTTCATTCAACCCATGCAGTGAGGACCCTCTACCTGCCTGTCCAAAGAAACAGCTTGTATTGAAAATCATCAGTGGGCAGCAGCTGCCTAAACCACCAGACTCCATGTTGGGGGATCGAGGGGAGGTCAGCTTTGAGAACCGCATTGCCCATAATTCAGAGCTCAGTTTAGTAAATGTGAAGCAACAGAAATGTCGAAATATTGTTTTCTTTTTTTTAGATTATCGATCCATTTGTGGAGGTGGAAATTATTGGTCTTCCAGTGGACTGTTGTAAAGAACAGACGAGGGTTGTTGATGATAATGGTATGATCACCTTTCAGGTTGTTGATTCTGTGTGCCTTTCTGTGTTTTGCAACAGTCACAGGTAGCATATATATATATATATATATATATATATATATATATATATATATATATATATATATATATCTCCATGGCATTAATATATCTTAGAGTATGTATTTTTTCTGTAGCTGTGTGTATGTAGTCTTGTCTGGGCTGAGTGACTGATTTGTTTGTTTGGCTGTGTACGTCTGTTTTATTAACCATGTAATGATCTACACAGGTTTTAACCCTGTATGGGAGGAGACGCTGTCTTTTACTGTGCACATGCCCGAGATTGCACTGGTGCGGTTCCTGGTGTGGGACCACGATCCTATTGGCCGAGACTTCGTAGGTCAAAGGACAGTTGCCTTCAGCAGCCTTATGCCAGGTGAGAGCGGAGATCTGCAGACTCTGTGGCCCCGACAACACATCATTGCCCTGCACCTGCATGCCAACGATTTGCTGTGCAAGAGGATTAGTGGGAGGAGTCAAGCTGAGGGCAGGGGGTGGGGCATGTGTGACTGACAGTCTGGGGGGCTGAAAGGGAGATAGTGATACTGTGGCTGTGTGGCTTTGGTTCATTACCAAACCTGGACGGTCAGTTTAAGGGCAGGGATGGGTGTGTGAGAGAGATGGAAACAAGTGTGTGAGAAAGTGAGATATGAATGCGGAGTGAGGTGATGCGGAGAGTGCCACACCATGTCATGGTGAGAGTGTGTAAGCACAGTTACAACACTCCAGGCATGACAACAGCACTTCCTCTCTTCAACCTCCACCCACTCCCGCCTCACATTCTACATCCACACGTGGCACACTGTGTTCACATGAAGAATTAGGTCGTAAGCATCCCGGCAGTACCCGTTCCTCACTATGTAGTGTGAACACCGATTATAGTTTCGTCTCATTATTCTCCTTTCTAACCAGCATAATTGTGTTATATATTATGTCATATAGTCTTGTCAGCACTTTCCTTAATCCCTGCCAAACATCTTGTCCTTTGCTTTCATGTTACAGGTTACAGACACGTCTATCTGGACGGCATGACAGAGGCTTCCATCTTTGTTCATATCTCAGTGCATGATATCTATGGAAAGGTTAGTTCTTGGCCTTTTTACCTTTAGTCCACTATGGTAAACTTTAATAAAGAGGCTGGGGTTCAGGACAGCACCCTGTTCCCATTTACTTTTTGGTTTTAGTGATATTATTGACAGTACTGTGTTGTGTAACAACGGACAGCTGGTTTCACATTTTGCCAGATATTTCTGAATTGTAGAAGTTTAATTAAAAAGACAAGTGACAACACCATGGCTCATTTAGACAAACTGTATACGCTGTCACTTCTTTAACAACTTAATTATGACACAGGTAGAAGCCTAACAAATGCTCAAATGTTTAGAAAATTTGAAAGATAATGTAAAATAAAAAAAATATTCCTTTATATATTTAGAAGTGATTTACATCTTAATGGATGATGATATAACCTGTAATGCATATACACCCATAAAATACAGTTATTACTGCATTATTAAATTTCCATTATTAAATTTACATTTCAAAGGAACAAATCTGTCAGCTCAGTTTCCACAATTTGTATTAACTCCATGTAAAACTTGCAACAACAACAACAAAGACTCAAATCTTGTTTTAAGGAGTTTTGATGACTTATCTATTATCATTGAAATTCCTCCAACCTTTTTACTTTCCAGTGGAGCCCCCTAGTGCTCAATCCCAGCTATACTATATTGCATTTTCTAGGCACTAACAAGGTACACTGATCTGCTTAATGTATTGCATGGAACTGCATGATGCTGTTGTAATGTGCCCCAGTGTGACATTGACGTCAGCACTACATTGTCCAGTTTGAGCTGTCTTCGTGTGTTGTTCAACTGCGTGGACTCTGTCCCTGTGTGTCCATTCCAGCTGTACATTTACTGAGGAATTCAGATGTTTCAGGGTTATAGAACGTTGGTGTTCAGTGGCTTGTTTAAGTGGTCTATGGCACCATCTGCGGGTCAAGGGCAGTACAGTCTCATGAAGCACCACAGAAGAAAAATTGAATACACATTTTTCAGTATTACACCACAAGTGACAAAAATATAACTCAGTTTATAACAGGTTGTCTGTGTATATTGGGTAATTAATTCTTCAGACTTTTACTAAAGCATAATACTTGCCTGTGTCCCCACTTAAACAATAAATCATTTTGAGTTTTCGTATATATTTTCAAACTAATACATTACACTAACCTTAAAATTTAACATAAAACATTATGCTATCTCCATTTTGTTGTGGTAAAATACCTAAAGCAAATAATTACCATTTGAGTTTTATTCACACAGCATTTGGATCTTGTATTTGTGAGTGTGTGTGCGTGCGTGTGTGCATTTACAGCACATGTCAGGAAATGTATAATGCCCTGCCAATGCGTAATTAGCATAAACAAACCTTTCTTCTCAGGGTCGTCAATTGCGTGGTTTCCGCGGCCTGTTTAGCAAGAGTTCGAAGTGCTCTGTGGACACGAATGTTGCTGCCGCCCCACGCAAGCGCTCCGTAACCACCCACCTGCTGCGCAGGACGGCCAGTGCACCCGCCAAGGGCCGCAAAAAGTCCAAGAAGGTGCTGTCCGAAACCTCGCTGGACGGGAAGGACAGCAACGGAGACGCTAAGCCTCAAGCCATAGGGAGAAGCACGGGCCCCAGGATGACCCTCCAGCACCGGCCTGCTTCCATGCCCCTGGACAGGTTTCTCCAGAGCCAGCTCACCCTATCCTCCCCGGAGCCAGACGGGCTTGACCCTGGTGCTGACACTGTAATTGGTGAGCGAGATAACCATTCCACGGTCTCAAACTTTATAACCTTACTTCATATCCAGGAAGCTTTTTTTGGAAATAGTTTTTTACCACTGGATTATGTTCCCTTTTGACCAGACATTTTTCTCACTTCAGAGCTCTGTTATCTTATTTTTCATGTGCTCTCTGTTGATTTTCAGACTCTTGCGCTGTTATTGCTAACAATCGCTTTGAAGTGCTAAGAGATGCAGGGTTTTCTTCCTTAACTTGCTTTTGTCTTGTTTTGTCTTTACTGTTGTTCCTCTTTATAGTAGAAAACTGACTAGGAAACCCCTACAGGTAATCCTCAAGTCTTACTCAGGTTGCCTCATCTTAAACATTTCAGAACTGCATCTTTTCACTGCTGTGATTTTTATTTCTAGATGTCAAAAAAGAAGAAATGGCGTGATTTTTCATTTATTAAGACAATAATTATATCGGTTCACACTGTTCAAAGTGGTTACTTTAAAAACATTACTGATACATTTGCAAAAGTTAGAATATTTTCAAAAAAGAATAAAAGCAAAATGTTTTATACACAGTCCCATTCTCAACCCACCCTCACAGTGGTTCTTGGTGGAACATACCATTTGTTGTGTTCAGAGTGGCTTGTGTCGAGTTTAGTGTTGTTGGAGTTTTGTGAGATGATTCTGAGACAGCTACTGACATTTTTTTCTTCACTAAAATGTCTCCCACAGATGTGTTCTCCTTGGAGACTCCCCGGTCTGTGTCAGTGGACCTCATCATTGAAACTTCTGCCCACAAAGGCTCTGATGACAACACCCTCTCTACTGAACACATCCAGGGCAGAACCACTGAGGTTGAAGAAATAGGTGAAGCTTCTTACCTGGTCATAGGAGGAGGTGGTGAAACCAGCACTGATGTTATCCACACAGAACCTTTAGTATATGGCTTCACCCAGCAGACCAAAGCTGATGATTCTGCTCCTTCTCAAAGACCTCCAGAAAGTCATTTGAGCCTCTTGGATCAAGCCGATCGCAGTATTATCTTGCAGACTGAAAGCCACCGAAGGGACACTCCACAAAGCAACAAAACATCCAAAGCCTCTTCTCTTTCTTCTTGTTCTTCGTGCACCCATGCCGTACCCCCACTTTCACCCACAGTGCTTCAGACAGATCAGAGTCAGGTGTCCCTTCAGGACAGTGTCCTCTCACGCCTGATTGATGCTGTCTCCCTGGGCAATGAGCATGACACTTGTGGTCATGCTCTAATTAGCCAGTATGATGTCACTGTTGAACAGAGCATCCTAAATCTGTCTTCAGGCTCACCACCCTCTAAATTTTCTGTCCCACCTCCAAATAATCAAATCTCCAGCACCCCAGTAAAACTGAACCAAGAGTCTCTCCAGAAGACCACACTGCCTGTAGAAAGACCTCTCCGTTCCAGTCCTGAAACCACTGATCCAGCTGCCTTCACTATACTAGACGAGGAGGTGCTCTCTCCAGACATGTGTGACCTTTCTAATCTGCCTGGCTGTAACGAGAATATGATCACAGGGGGCAGCAGGGGTTCCTCCTCCTCCAAATTGCATTTTGGACATAAGGTAGCAGGTAATGGTGGCTGGTATGCAAATAAAGATAAATACTGCAGAGACCAGTTCCAGTCCACTGGGTCCTCCAGAAATGGGGAATATGGAGGTTACAGAGAAACCTCAATAAACAGCACAGCCTCAGACCGCTTCCTTATGTGTCAAAACTCAGCTAGCAGCAGCTTGATGGAGGTGGAGCTGAATGTGGATGAAGATTCTCTGGACACCACCATGACAGTGGAAGCTTCACAGCGTGACACTCGGTGGAAAAATGACATTGAACTCTTAAGCGGTTCTTCTTTTAACAGGCCAGCATCTAAACCATTATCTCCACGTCAGAGTCCTTTTCATGTTCCCACTCCATCAAGCAAATCTTCATGCAAACCTAACGAAAATGCTCGCTCTGCAGAGTCATCACCGTTTCAGAAACCTTGCCAACAGCTTCCCCCACACCAGCCTCTTTTCTCCAGTATTCTGCATCAGCATGGCTACCCTGTCAGCAAGACCACCTCAAATCGGTTTACAAGCAACAGCGATACTCTAAAGGAGAAGGTTTGGCCTAGCAAGTGCAACAAAGAAACGTATGACAGAGACCTGGAGACAAGGGGCAGGAATGGTTTGACCTACAGGACACAGTGTTTCCAGAATGGATGCTTGTCCAGGGAATGCCTTCTAAGGACTCAAGGTATGAACCTTCCACCAAAGCAAGACTCCTACATGCCTGAGTCAAATTTCGATATGATATACAGCTCCACGGAGTACGGAGATAGCTTTTGTCCTCCAAAGCAATACTCTCAGTCCTTGCAACAAAATCGATCCTTAAATCCTACCCCTTCTGAGAGCTATAATGGGATTTACATTGCTCAGTCTCCAAACCCTAAAGCTCCCAGTCCCTGCAAGTCCAAGAGCCTGGGTGACTTGACATCTGAGGACATCTCCTGCAACTTCCAGAGTAAATACAAGGTCATTAGCCGCAGTTTCATAACTCCAGCCATAAGAGACCAGAGACGGATTGGTGGCCTGACCAATCAGTCGCAGTCTACAGACCCACTGACTGAACAACTTCGCAGATTGGTGAGTTTAGAAGAGGTGGACCGCCCCCGCCCCTTCACCTCTCAGTTTCAGCCTACCCCCAAACCTCTTTCAGTAATCCCTCCTCCAGATCCACTCAGTCCTGAAGAAGCTACAGAGGATCAAGAGGATCGTCCTTTCCTCTCACGGAAGCTGTCCTCTCGCAGTCAGAGTCGTGTACGCCACATAGCCAGTCGTGCCCGAGAAAGACAGCAAGAGGCGCTGAAGCTGCAACCTGCAGGGGGTGCTCCTGAGGTTATGCTCCGCAATAAGCCAGCTTCCTCTCAAAATATAATCAACAGGCATTCCACTGGCTCCTACATTGCTGGTTATTATGAGCAGGTAGGCTTAGAGGGCCGGGGTTTGCCAGAGGGGTCCTGCACAACACTGCGCTATAGTTACAGAGATCCTTTTTATGACGATGACTCTGTACTTCCCTCTGATTCCTGCCCACCATCAGAGCCAGAGGTCTACTTCCTGCTGAGGCTTTGACTTTGGAGTTCTTCCTGTTTTGCCTGTACATTTACTTGCAACTGGTGCATATTCACTAGTCTGAAACTGGACAGCTGGGTTGTACCTGCTTGCTCTGAGAGCAGTACGGCGAAAAAAAATGACCTAAATGGAAGCTTCCAGCATTTTGTAAATAGAAAAGCACATCATGATCAGCAAGTTACCAATTCTAGATGCACTGCACCAAATTACTACTTATTAAGAGACTTTTATCTCTGTTTATCTGTTTACCTAGTCCTTGTCATGCTTGTAAATGTTCCTGTTTAAAAAAAATATTTACTGTACAAGAAAAAAAAAAGATGGTGGTTGTTTTTGCAGACATATTTGTCCCTTTTTAAATGTTAATCAACATCTAATTCTTAGAGGGGCTTATATAAAAAAAATCTTTTATTCAGTCTTCCTATGCCTCTTTTTGTTATTTGTAAGTCTGTGTTTGTACGTACGTTTTTGAAAATTCATGTACGTTTGACAAATTTGCCTTTATTTAAGGCCCTATGGGTTTTAAGTCTGAAACTGAACTGTGGTGTTAATGTTCATAAACAGCATGTGGACCGTGGACTTCTTCAGCATGCCCATGCACAGATGTGTAAACGTGTGTGTGTGTGTCCTGATTCGGCCCTGAACAGTTTTACATCATACAGTGCCGAGGAGAGCCGAACATGCTCACGCTTGCTTGCTAGCGTTCTCCTTGTCTTGCTCTTTCTTAAGCATGTATTTAACAGAGGTGGGGACTCGAGTCACATGACTTGGACTCGAGTCAGACTCGAGTCATTAATATTAAGACTTTTGACTTGACTTGAAAAAATATTCAGAGACTTAGACTTGACTTGGACTTTTACACCAATAACTTGGGACTTGAATTGGACTTGAACCTGTTTACTTGCAAAGACTTCATTTTTTTACCCCAAATCTAAATTTTAAAACGCATATTAATATTTATAAAGTGCGCCCCATTAATTTCATTTCCGTCCTTCTGACGCAGACCGGTCCTCTGCTTTTCCACACTCTGTACGTGTGTGTGTGCATGAGCTGCAGCACAACCAATCAAATGGGGGGTTGGCGAACGTAAATTTTTACCGGGCGGGGTGTAAAATGGACACAAATTAAGTATTATATCGCGATCGATCGATCGCCAGTGGTTGGTGCCAGAGCGAACTAGTAACTCATTGAATCATAGATGTGGATCAGAGGTAAATAAACTAGATTTTTTTCCGGCGTGAGAAATCGGATGTGTGGCGTGAGAGCGTGTGAAGACGGTCAAATGCGTGTGTCTCACGCTCAATGCGTGAGAGTTGGCAACCCTGGGTTCTGTATCTGAACTCGGGGAAGAGAGCCTCTCTCTGTCACCATCATAATATCCAGTTCTATCTCAGCATGGATTGTGTATTTGAAGACATTTACGTCGAGAAAAAAATATATTGACAAAAGTGGAGCGAGTTTTCAGCTATGGGGACATCATTCATCGTGCACAAATGACATACAGACTTTTGGCCAGCAAATGCAATGCAGAATAGTTTACTGAAATGTCTAAAGTTGCAGATTCCTGTTAATTGTTCAGTTCTTATATTTGTTTGTCTTGTGTCACTCACACATGTTCTCCAAGAAACCAGATAAGAGAAGAGAGGGAAAATGCTGTTATGGTTCGTTGTATTGTACTGTGAAAATATCAGCACTTTTTATTTGAACATGGAGTTCTACTTATGACTTTTTCACATAATATTTATTTCTGGAAAATTGAATATTTTTGCAGCTAAGTTTAACAAATTGAACTGTGCAATAAAGAGGTGTAATTTTAATTTTTTTTATACTTCGTGTTTTCAGTTGCACGTTTTATCAAGATTTGAGGAGAATACAGATTTAAAAAAAGAACGCATGTCTATTATTTACATTTAAAATATACCTGCAACATCGGTAAAAATAAAAAAAAAGACTCGAAAGGACTTGAAATTCCAAGTTTCAGACTTGGGACTTGACTTGACTGTTGCCTGTCTTGACTCGAGACTTGACTTGACTTGAGTGTCTTTGCTTGAGACTTGACTCGGGACTTGAGGTATAAAGACTTGGACTTACTTGAGACTTGCAAAACACTGACTTGGTCCCACCTCTGGTATTTAAACTAGTGCTGTCAATTCCAGGTGCCGCGATTAAAAGTCCTCACCAGGATTTTGCTCAAGCTTGCTAGATTTTCTAATTAGCAATCCAGGTAAAATTAGTGGAATCAACACAATCCAGGAAGCCTGAGCAAAATCCTGGTGAGGACTTTTAATCGCGGCACCTGGAATTAACAGCACTAATTTAAACACTACTGATTATAAACACTACTTCATATTAAAGAAAAAAATGTGAGGGTAAAAATTTTATTTTTGTAATTGCTTTGATACAGAAAATACTCACTTATTGGTCTGAATATTATTTTAATTAAAAGGGAAGGATTTCATGGTAATTGTCTTAGGCAGTTACTGGTCTTATGTACTACACAAAGACACCATTATGTTTGGTTTGTTTTTCTTTTTCTCATTTTTGATTTAGTTCCTGTGTTAAAGGGCATCCAGACTGGGGCTCGCCTTTAATGGGTACTCATCAGATGTCTATGAGCATTTTCCTACCAATGCAATAAAACAATAAAATTCTCAAACAAATCAATTTGTTTGCTGAAAGATTATTTCCCTTAGGTAATTTCTCAAAATTGGAACGTCACTGCATTTTTCTCTCTTCTGTTCAGTTCTATCATTTTATTATTTTTTACAATCACAAAGGTATAAAATATTAAATCAGAACCTTCATTTCCCTACCTGATCCCCCATTTGACAGCTTGTTAGTATGCTGATATCAAATGTTTTCTGGTGTCCCATGGCAACAGGCCCAGTACTGCTTTCCCTGCCACATTTCAGTCATGAGCTCAAAGGAAAATGCCAAACCATGAAGCGCTGGAATCCTGATACAGATTGAAGGCCTGTGAATGTGAAGGAGATCATTTTTGGCCACATCTGTAAATCCAAAACCTAAAATCAATTTAAACTAGTCTGAATGTGGAAATAATGTCATTGTGCTTTTTTGGGATTAATTCTAAAGTATTCATTCAAATGTATTGTTTTGGTGGTCAGTGATCAGTGTACACTACAGTGTATAAGAGCTCTTTGCTCTGTCAGTTGGATGTTTTTCTATTCTAAAAGAACGTAAAAGACTGTAGGGTTTGATGAGTGATTATTGCGTTGAAACCATGCTAGACCAGTGGGCTTTGGAGCTTCTTTTAAATGCTAATTGTTCTTCCTCATTGGTTCTTTCATTCTGGAAGCCTCCATCCTACATTATCTTACAGATGAGAGTTACCTACGGAAGCTTCAGGGCTGCCTACATTTATTCTGATAAGATTTATTACTAGTGAACATAGGTGAGATCTAATTAGCTTGTGTAATTTACAACAAAGCTTGTTACACAAACTAGATGCACAAGTCATCCTCCATACCCCATGGCACCTTCACTCAGCCATGTGATAATTGTTAAGTACTAAGCAATTATCTCTAATTCTCTGCCTGGAGAGTTCGAAATGGGATTCAAAGCACATTTTGATTCTTGTTTTTTCCCCTTTCCGTTGGGACCTGAGGGCTGTTTAGCTGTTAGAAATAGCCGCACCAAGGTTCTGCAAGTAGTGGAGGGTAAAGCAGTGGGCTGCACCCGAACCGATGTCTTCTGAACTCTCCCCTGCTTGCTTGCTTCCACTGACACTGCTGACATGGGTGGTGTGTGTGTTAGTGATAGAGCTGTATGCAGAGGGGAAGTGTGTGTACCTAGACGGTGCCACGCGGCTGGATGCTGTGGGCCTCTCGCAGGATGGCGATGTGGTCATTGGAGCTCTCTTCAGCATCTACATCCTGCCGCCGACCCTTGACTTGAGCTTCAGACAAGAGCCGGACCTGCAAGCATGCTCAGAGTGAGTCGCTGCTCTGTCTCCCTTCAGGCCCTCGACTGCTTTACCAGAATTATAATGGTGAAAGGGAATAATTGTGCATCACAATTCCTGACCATCTGTCAGACTATCTCCACATGCAAACCTGGAACACTGATCTCATGCCAGGGCAAGATCAAAGAACTAAATTATATCACGTGCATTATCTGTACACCTCTGTTTGTCTCCAAAGTTATGACAGCTCAACTATTGTTAAAATCCTTTTCGCTGGAACACTCCTAGATTGCATGCACTGCCGTGCATTTTTCATTTGTTTGTTTCAGAATTTTCTTAGAAGATCTGTGAGGCATCTATCTTTTAAACATGTCTGTGGAGGAACTGCTTTCAATGATCAGATGGTTGGTAAACATCAGTGAACTTGTGGTGCTGCTAAGAACTGGGCTGTCTACTGATTTTAATACTGGTATTAATGTTACACAATTCTGTGTTTCACTTGGTGAACTGTGAAATGGATCTGCATCTGTTAGTGCGTTATAACACAATAGAATTCATTCAGAATTCAACAGTTCATTTAAGGGTATTTAAATATGTTTTATGTACTTTTAAAACTATGTTTATTTTCAATGGGAACAAATAATAGTAGTGATCGCAACACTTTTTCAAGCTCCAAAATACTCCAAAATGCTCATTAGCAAGGCATCGCTTCCTTTATCTTTCCTTTGTTAAATCAAATTAATCACACTTCCTTAACTTAGTATCCTCACTGTCACAATGTAACGTAATACCATATGAAACATTCTGTATTACAACGCTAAACGGTACTTGCGCTAAACACTAGCATGTTGTAATGAATTAATTATTTTATTGGTTGGCCTAAAGCAGGCCAACATTTCGCGAGAGAAAAACAAACGTGGACTGTTCCTCTTATCTCGTGAGCGTAATCAATAATGTATTAACTAATCTAAGCTATTTTAGTAATATGCCTACTTAAATTGGTCAATACGTAAATTCTGCATCCTAAGACTTCAGATCTAAACATGAAGTAAGAGATTGCACATTTTCTTGCTTTACTCATCAATTTCTGTTTTTGCATGATGTGTAATTGTATTGGCTCTTTTCTAGGTAAAGTCTCTCTCGATGTTCTGTGCATCCGTAACGATCACTGAAGCATGCGACACTAGCCTTCTATAGCTCAAAAACACATCTACTATTTTGTGATCATGAATTTTGTCTGGTTTCTTAAAATTACATTTTGGCTAACGTTAAACACATATATATACATACGCATAGGCAATATTAAAGCATTTTGCACAGCTGACGAAGGACCTCTATCCGAAACGTCTTGTTATTCTGGAACCATTGTATGAATGTATGTACAGTACAGTGACCTTTCTGATTATTTACAACTGCTTCTGCTGTTGTTGATCTAAGTACTGTTGCTTGCCGTGTCAGTTTTCAGGAGAGTCCTGTGCAGTGGACACAAGCTGTTGTCTTCGCCGTGGAGGAGATTAACCAAAACCCGTTTTTGCTACCGGGAGTCCGCCAGGCTACCGCGTCATGGACAGCTGCACGCGCCTTCCATTCAGCCTGAGAGCGGCGTTGTCAATGGTCAGCGGCGGAAACGGCACGTGCGAGACCAACCAACCTGTTAAGCTTATCATCGGAGACCCGTCCTCCACTCAATGCATGATCCTATCCAAAACGCTCAGCCCGTTCAATGTACCAATGGTGAGTTGTGCCCGAGAAAAACAGGAATGCAAGTAAGCTGAAACCCCGTGAAACTGATGCTAAATAAAAAGGGCAGGTGGAGACTCCAATCTTTAAAGACCAGACTACACGACCATTCTGTCGTCTAACGAGAACTTAGTTTTAGATGCTGTATAAGTGGACTTGACAACATTAGGCACTATACTCCGTTCATACTGTACTCGCATACTAGACTCACTACGCTCATAGAAAATACAGAAATATATACACAAGCACATCCAAAACAAGGAATTTTTTTTTAAACAGGGTTGGGATTTCCTGCAATTAAGTAACCTTGATCTATGTGGAATATGTACATGATATATTAGTCTCGGAACATACAGGGACCTTAAACACATATTCGCTCAGTACTGTAATGTGTAAGGTATGTTAAATATAGCCCTATTTGTTGTTTTGTTTGAAATGTTTTTTTAACCCCCAGATCAGCTACTTGGCTACGTGTGCCTGTCTCAGCAATAGGCGCGAGTACCCTAACTTTTTCCGCACCATCCCCAGCGACGTGTACCAGGCACGCGCCATGGCGCAGCTGGCTAAACGCTTCGGCTGGACCTGGGTGGGCGCAGTGGTGGCTGACAATGACTATGGGCTCCTGGCGGTGCAGGTATTTCTGGAAGAGACCAAAGGTGCCGGGATCTGCCTGGCCTTCGTCAGAACGCTCTTCAGGGAAAGACTGGCAATGGACGTGGATCGCGCCGCCTCGGCTGTGCAAGCCTCCTCTGCCCGCGTGATCCTAGTGTTTGCCTGGTATGTGGATGTGGAGGTGTTCCTTACTGAGCTTGTTCGGCGGAATGTGACAGGCCGGCAGTTTCTGGCCAGCGAGATCTGGAGCACCAGCAGCCGTCTCCTGAGCAACCCCCAGCTCTACGCCATAGCGCAAGGCACGCTGGGCGTGGCAATTAGGAGCGCGCCCATCCCGGGATTCGAGGAACACCTGCATCAGCTCCACCCCTCTCGTTACCCTAGAGACATGCTCCTGAGGGTGTTATGGGAGAAGACATTTGGATGCAGTCCAATTCAGAACACCTTGCAGAGCAACCTACCCCCTTGCAATGGGACAGAGAGCCTGAAGGGGATCCATAATGGCGTCACGGACGTCTCCAACTTAAGAGTCACCTACAATGTCTACCTAGCTGTCTATGCCGCCGCCCATGCGATTCACTCTCTACTGTCCTGCACGGCGCCTACGGCCTCTGACCCCAACATGACCTCGGGCTGCTCTTCCCCAGACCAGATCACCCCAGAACAAGTGCAGTATCATTTATGACAAATACACATTTATAAATAACATTTTCTAAATGTCAGTATATGTTTCATATTAAATTTATAACAGCAGTGATTGTTTTCTTTATTGTTTATAAATTATTCTTTAAAAATTCAAATGTAGAAAAAAATGTATGTAGAAACAGTTCATCTGCAGAAGCTGCGTAATATGTTTTTAAAACCACAACAAGAATAATAATATAATAAATATGAGTCATTGTATCATATTATATTATATATTATTATATATATTATATTATATGACCAGGATGCAGGAGATGCAGAGGATGTTTAATTTTTTAATAATTATAACTATTATTAACAACAACAACAACAACAACAACAACAATAATAAAAATGATAATTTTTTTTATTATGATGAAAATATTTTTTGAAATATTTTATGAACTTTTTTTTATTATGATGAAATAATTGTTAATTAGTTAATTAATTAGTTAATTATACTATATTTATTTATTTAACCTCTTCTCTCCTCTTTGTTCTTTTAGATTTTGGAACATCTTAAGCTGGTGAACTTCACAACTCAGCTTGGGGAGAAGTTTTATTTTCAAGATGGGGAAATTCCAGCTGTCTATGACCTGGTGAACTGGCAGAGGGGCCCTGGGGGAACCCTGCAGTGTGTTCCCATTGGCAGATTGGAGGGATCCCAGCTCATCATTAATGACTCCACAATCAGTTGGCCAGGCAACTCAAACAAGGTAAAAAGGAGCATCATAGTGTAAAAATAGCTTCAATGCAATACAATTAAAACATGCAAATCATTTTAGTAGTCTATGTATTAATGTAACACATTTTCCACCTGTTATCTTAATATTTTAAAGAAAATATGTAGATTTACATTAGGGCTGCCACAAACGATTATTTTTTATAGTCGACTAATCGCCTATACATTTTTATGATTAGTCAACTAATCGGATCATACGTTGATTTAATATAAAAAATATAGCTTATTGCACTAGAATGCAACTGCTATTATATAACCATCATTAGATTTCAGCTATATGCTAACTAAAAATAAAAAAAATTAAGATCATAGTTCATTAAATAGTTCATTAAATAGTTCATTTTTTTAGAGGTTTTTCTTTCTTTCATATGTCTCTGGCTTAATATTAAACTTAGCTACATTTTAAATCAAATTAGGTAGATACCTGAAACTAGGGAATTATTCACAAAAATAAAGTTTTGGTCTCACTGACGTTACAGAAAACACACGATTGCGTGCTGAGGCTAATGAAACAAATCATAAAATGTTAACTTTTACAGCTACCATGATAAGTAGGTACTAAGTTAACGCTCTGTTTACGCTAACTGTAGCAGCTAACTAGCAATTTAGATTACAGAGAAGACGGTCCCTCTTCATCATTGTCACAATCAGCCACAACATGCTTCAGGTGCTCGTACATTGCGGTTGTGCTGCCGTGGAAGGCAAATTCTGCCTTGCAGATATTGCACGCGTTTTGGAACCTGGCTACGGAAAATGATCCCACACTTTTTAGTTCCATAGCCGGGTAGCCATGATACCAGTCTGTATAACGTCCTGGGATGTCATCCACTGTTTCCTACCCCGGTTTCCACTACTGCACATGTACAAGGACAGAAAGGCAGACGCAGCAGTGGAAACTGCCGCAGCAGTTTGGAGAGAAAAAAAAAACGATGCATCGACTATTAAATTAGTCGTCGACATAATCGTGACTAGTCGACTAATCATGGCAGCCCTAATTTACATGTCATGTACATTATGTAAAACTATATTTTTAAATTAAAAAATATTAAACTTGATTGAAGATGTCATAATTATGAAGCCCCCAAAGTACAAATTTGTACCAAGAATCTTTCTGACTCTCTCTGTCTCTTTTTCCCCCTCTCTTTCCCTCTCTCTATCTCTCTCTCTCTCTCTCTGGTGATTTCAGGTGCCTGTGTCTGTGTGCACTGCTCAGTGTCCACCCGGAACACGTAAAGCCATAAAGAAAGGCCTGCCAGTCTGCTGCTTTGACTGCGTGCCATGTGCCGAAGGAGAATTCAGCAATGTCACAGGTGATCAAGGTCCACCTCACGTATACACTTTCAAAGCCCCCTGAAATTCCACTTTCTTCATCATAATATAGATGATAATGACAGTTTATACTTTAACCCAAAAAAAGCTTAGCAAAACATTTTACACCATTTGTGTTGAAATCCTCTCTGACATTAAAATGTAATTAACCATGTAAAAGACATGATGAGCTGTAAAGTGAATGCTGGTGACTACTGTGGTTAGTGTGTTTGTGAGGCTGCTGATTCCTGAGGTTTACTACAATACTGAGTTTAGTTTAGTTCCAACCACAACCAGATCTCTAGAACTAGGAATGGATATTATTGGTATGAAGAGTCTACATGATTTTTTATTGTAAATATTTGCCTTGGACTCCATTTTTGTTATAGGCTCATCAGAATGTCACCACTGCCCTCCAGAATTTTGGTCCAACAACCTCAGGACTACATGCGTCCCACGTGAGGTTGAGTACCTGTCCTTCGGTGAAAATATGGGCATCACCCTGACGACAGTAGCTGTGTGCGGTGCTATGACAACAGCAGCTGTTGCTGTTGTTTTTGTCTACCACAGGCAGACCCCTATTGTCAAGGCAAACAACTCAGAGCTGAGCTTCCTGCTCTTGCTGTCACTCAAACTTTGTTTCCTGTGCGCACTTGTGTTTATTGGTCAGCCGTCGCCATGGTCATGCAGGATGCAGCAGGTGGCGTTTGGGATCAGCTTTGTCCTCTGCATTTCCTGCATCCTGGTCAAGACCATTGTGGTTCTGGTCGCGTTCCATTCAGCCAGACCTGGATCTGCATCCCTTATGAAGTGGTTTGGACCAGGCCTGCAACGTGGGAGTGTTCTTTTGTTTACCTGCATCCAGGTGATTATATGCACTGTGTGGCTGTCTTTCAGCCCACCCTTACCTTACCACAATTTAGGAATTCAAGGGTCAAAGGTCATCTTTGAGTGCATGGTGGGGTCGGTAGTGGGCTTCTCCCTGGTGCTGGGCTACATCGGCTTGCTAGCTGCTGTCTGCTTCCTGCTGGCGTTCTTTGCCCGGAAGCTTCCGGACAATTTCAACGAGGCAAAATTCATCACCTTCAGTATGCTGATCTTTTGTGCTGTGTGGATCGCCTTTGTTCCAGCGTATGTCAGCTCTCCAGGGAAGTATAGCGTCACTGTTGAGATCTTCGCCATCCTGGCCTCCAGTTTTGGACTCTTAATTTGCATTTTTGCCCCCAAATGTTACATAATTTTGCTCAGACCAGAAAACAATACCAAGAAGTTTCTCATGGGGAAAACACAATAAAGGATGCTGGGGTCTACAAGGCCCATTACAATCAATTACAATATTCTTCAAAAGTCTCGCATCCCTTGGCACTTCTTGTTGTTTATTAAATCATCACTAATTATGCACATTTAAATACCAATTTAAAGGCACTTTCCAGGTGGAAAACTATCCTAATTTATAATTAACCTGATTCATTCAAATTATGCTGATGAATAATTAGGTTCAAATGAATGTGATTAATAATCATTATTACATTTTAGGTTTTTCCTGATTATGTTGATCCTGATCATGTTGCAATTTATTTGATTAAAGACATTGCTACTGTGACATTAGAGGCCTTTAATTATGTAAATAGAATTTTAATATGACGCATAGCGGTCACTACAGTGGACAGCTGTTTAGATGTCATTTTCTCCTAAATACAATGGTTTCTATGGTCGAATTGCGTATCAGCATTTACAATGCTCTCTGCTGCCACCCTCCATCGAGGTCAATTCAGTGGTTAGTTGTTGTAACTACAAGTGAACCTCCTCTGAATCCAAGATGACCGACAGAAAGCCACACTTGTTGAACACTGCTAGAATATCCTGTCAGCCCTTCTATTCTAGGAGAAGCACAGAGTTAAAAATGTATATGATGCCATGCAGGAGTATCTAAGTAACAATATAATTATTTTAGTTTTGAAAAAAAAAAATTCAAATAAGTAGGAAACTGCGATTAACCATGTGTCCAACGAAGTGGACATCATGCATTATATTTCCAACATACGTCATATAGTCATGTAATCTTTTCACTGTGACTATTTTGGTTGCAATTCAGTTCATCTTGGGTATACCTACCTAGTTTTTTTAAATATACATTTTGTGAAGATTAGTTGTTTGTGTTAGTGAAATTATAATTTTGTTTTAGACCACAAGTGCAGCAAAGAATAGGGAAAACTATAGTGCAAGCAATTCCCTCCGACTCCAGTGACGCTGAGCATAGTGACGACACCGATGATAAGTGGCTGCCAGAGAACAACAGACACATAGGAGATGAGGATCATTCTTTCATTAGGTTTATAGTTTTATGTTGAGTGCTTAAGCGCATGTAGTCCACTGTGGTGCACATGTCTGTAACTTCCTGAAAAAATTTAATTTTGGACTGTTTTGGACAGGTAATCGGTGTTCTGTAATTACAGCAGAACTGAAAACCATGTGTGTAGAAATCTGATTATTTGAAAAGCTGCAACTGAGAGTTCAAGTTTATGCTCAGAAGTCAGCATCATGAAATTAAGCATGTGAGCACATTATTCAAATATGAAAAGAAAAACAAGAAAAAACACAACTGGGCTAAACACAAATTATTTACAAGTCATTTATCAAGTATTTATTTAACTTAATAAGATTTGCATAAAGGTGCGTGGGTCCTTTGTGAGTACTTTGCTTGCTACTGTTCCACTCAGTTAAGATCTATGGAAGCCCATTCCTGCCACTTAAAAAAAAATGAGCCTATATTTTTTTCCCTTATCATTAAGTAAATCACTATCTCATTATTTTGAGAAACCAAGTCATTTCGAGATACTAAGTCGTTATTTCGAGATACTAAGTCATTATTTCGAGATACTAAGTCATTATTTTTAGATGCTAAGTCATTATTTCAAGATACCAACGACTCACATCTGAATCGGTTTGGTACTCCTCGTTGCCTTCTCTCTTCTCTGTAGCTGTTTTTTCAAGTGTGTTCACTTCTGCGCCCTTTTGGGTCCTTCTCAAGCCCCCCCCCCCCCCCCCCCTGCTGTATTCTTCTCTTGTTAATCTTTCTTATCGTTTAGGGAAGTTATTATTTTTTCGCCATCCTGATTAGTGAGCCGGTTCTTCCCCGGCGGTTTTTGTTTTCCTTTTGTAAACCTAACTCACGTTGATTTATTCTGCGTTTCTTTTGTTTCATGGTTTTGCATTTCTTTTGTTTATTACGTACATCGCGTTGAGCTCTTCTGCGTTTCTTTAGTTTTGCGTGCTGCGTTTTCATAGGCTACTTACCTCGCGTTGAGTTTATTCCGCGTGTATATTTTGTTTTCTTCTGTTGGTAGTTTTCCTTCGTGCTTCCTTCACAAAGACATTTTCTTTGTATCTTTTCCCGCGAGCGTTTTGGCGGTGGTCTTGTTTTTTCATTTTGTTTTTGTGGTTTTGGCATTTGGGTTTATTACAACCCTACGCGGTGTATGCGCGTTCGCGTACCGCTGCATAAAACAACGTGGTTTATGCGCGTTCACGTGTCCCCGCATCACAGCCTTTGGATGTGCAAAGAGCGATGTAGTTGATAATTTCTTCAAATACATTTCTGAATTAGAGCGTGTATTGGAAACATGTAGATCAGATTTTAATAGCATTGACCAAGAAGAGTTGATTGAGATCTTGGACAAACACAGCTGCAGAAGAGCACCAACAGCAACCAATGTAACCAAGAGCTTGCCTATGTAATAGAACAATGGGCAAAAATTCTCAGTCCAGATTTGCATAACTTTCAGGAGCTCACCACAGTATATGGCACCTTACCACCTACTTGAGGTATGCTGATTTGCAGTGTCTGTGCTTGTACCTATAATTCTGCACAGGTTCTGATCTGTTTCTGGGGAAGAAGATCACTATTGATTTCACTATGGATTCCTGAGGAGACCTGTGGCACATACATGTGGGTGTGTACTGGAATTGTCAATACATTGACAGCTACCCGGATTTCAGCTTGGAGATTAATAAAGTCTTGGAATCTAATGTATGGGTGATGGACATTGTATAATCTAGTCCATGAAATTGCAGTGTTCAGTAGATTACTGTGTTAATGGGAAGAGCAATTTGTTACTATGCAGTCATTTTCTATAAATCTCATTATTTTTTGTATAAATCTCATCTAAAATAATCTTTTAGAAATTAGAAATGTGTGTGATTGAGATATTGTGGATATTCTTTGTACTCATTATTGGTTTATCCAATATCAATATTGGTTTTTTTACACTCAGTGTTGAGAAATTTGCCAAGTGCTGACTGTTTGGCACGGTTTACATGTTATTTGTCATACCTGTTTACTTAATGTTTACTTGTTACTAGTGGTGGGACTTTAATGCATTAATTTCGATTAATTAATTACAGGAAAATTAACGAACTAAAAAAATTAACGCATTTAACGCATGAGACACTTTTGCACCGTGGAATGTTTCTCAGTGCATGAGTTCCAGACATACAGATTATATGGACGTACAATAAGATGAGCATGATGGAGATGACTGAAGAGGCTACACTGGTGGATGGGAAATTTAAATATAAGAAACTTCTAGATGAAAGTACAAACAAAAATAGTGTTATTTGCACTTTATGCAGGAAGGAGTTTGCTTATCAGGAGCACTTCCACCCTTCCACCCAAGAACTACCAAACCCCCTGCTTTAGAAAGACTCCCAACTAGACTCCCAACTTATGTCAAATTACAGGATCTCTTGCTCTCTTGGCAGGTGTGAAAAGCTCTTCTTACCTCCAGTGTTATGTAAATGAGGCATGCGTCAGCTGTGGGTGGTTGCTGTTGACACACCTTTCAATACATACCTTTGGCTGCCTCATGAGACTGAAATGATAACCAGGATAGTAGTGTTGCCCTAAGAGGGGGGCAACCCAGTAACAAAGTCAAAAGCCACATGGGTCCAAGGCCTGGATGGGATGGGGAGGGGATGCAGCAGACCGGAGGGTTTGGCATGAGAGGCCTTATTGCGGGCACATGTCCCACAGGCCAAAACGTAGTTCCTCACCTCTTGGTCCATCCTGGACCACCAGAACCGCCGTCGCCGTAGTTCAAGTATGCGGCATGCCCTCGGGTGAGCAGTGAAAGGGGAGTCATGGCCCCACTCCATCACCTTCTTCCTCATAGAAGGGTGTACATACAGACGGCCAGGGGGAACCCCACTAGGACCAGGCCTACGAGTAAGCGACCGTTTGACAGCAGCCTCGACGTCCCACTGAATGGGTGCTACTAGCTTGGATGAGGGAATTACTGTGCTTGGCTCGACCGATTAGGCTGGCACCTCCCACTGGCGAGACAGAGCATCAGGTTTTGTGTTTTTGATGCCAGGCCGATAGGAGAGAGTAAAGTCGAACCGGCTAAAGAAAAGTGACCACCTAGCTTGTCTAGGGTTAAGACAGAAAAGACAGAAGGGCGGGGAGAAAAAAATATATATATAATATATATATACAGTGTGTGTGTGTGTGTGTATATATATGTATATATTTCAATATATGTATGTATATGTATGTGTGTGTGTATATTATACACACACACACACGCAGAAGCAAAACGAAACTTAAAGGGGCGTGGAAAAACTCAACGCGTGAAAAAGAAAACACGACCGTAGCGCTCGGGGACAAAATCCAACAGAAAACAACGTGGAATACTCAACACGTGAAAAACGAAACTCAACCGCCTAGGCACGGGAGGAAAATAGCAACAGAAAGAACGCGGAAAAAATACAATGCGTGAAAAACGAAACTAAGGACATCAGGGAAAGACTAACAGCAGGCAAAAACGCCGTAACAAAACACTTCCCAAAATAAAAGATAAACTGATAGGAAGTAAAAAGCTGGAGGAAAACTTGAGGGAGGCCAGAAAGCGGCGCAGGAAATAACACTCAAATAAGTAATAGTAAAAAAGGCAGAGAAGAGAGAGTGAGAGAACGAGAGACCAGAGAAAAGGCTGAGAACGCAACGGGACGAGACCAAAACGAATCAGCAATGATCCGTTTCCCAAAGCTTCCTTAAGAAGCCTTCAGACAGCTAAAACGGATCATTGCTGATTACGTCCCGCAAGTCTAGGACTGACTCGGGTGCCTCTTGTGGAGGTAGAAGGTGTGGCATCCGAGCCAGCCCTGACAGTGCCACTATATCCCATATGTGCAACACACTCATATATGTACCCACACATACACACCCATCCACCACCGAGGCACTCCTACCCCAAGGGGAGGCCAGGGTTTTTTCTTTTCCATCTGAGTCAATGGATCTACACAGTTCCCACTATCATCCCCCCCCCCCCTATCTACCTGGAGATGGCTGCATATACATAACAAAGGACAGGCCTGGATAGTCTGGTGCACAGCACCTCGTTTTTTGATGAGGCTTGGGAGCTAGTAGGGGAATATGAAAATGCTGGTAGTCCTAGTGTTAAAGAAAAAGTATACCATCTAAAATGGTATTAAAAAACATCTGATTTACTTCAATTCTTCTTATTCTTTCAATATCCTGAGCAAAACTTCCAAAATTAAAAAACATTTTTGGTCAGAATTTCCAGTGTTCTGAAAACTGCTCTGTTTTCTGCACTCATCTATTGGTCTGTGTAGTAGACTGGTGGAAAAATAAACAAGATGTTGAAATTTATGATTATGTTCATTGATTCATTCATCATTCAAACTTAATATTTCTCATGATAAATTCTGCGATTTAATGCGATTAAAATGCGATTAATTTCGATTAATTAATTACAAAGCTTCTAATTAATTCAATTAATTTTTTTAATCGCGTCCTACCCCTTACTTGTTACCTGTTAACATTAAATCTGCTTGCATGTTCTCTTATACAGGACTGTCTCAGAAAATTAGAATATTGTGATAAAGTGCTTTATTTTCCGTAATGCAATTAAAAAAAATGAAATGTCATACATTGTGGATACATTACAAATCAACTGAAATATTGCAAGCCTTTAATTGTTTTAATATAGCTGATTATGGCGTACAGCTTAAGAAAACTCAAAAATCCTATCTCAAAATATTAGAATATCTTGAAAAAGTATCCTAGTAGGCTATTCAACTAATCACTTGAATCGTCTAATTAACTCGAAACACCTGCAAGTGTTTCCTGAGCCTTGAAAAACACTCAGCTTGGTTCAGTAAACTAAATCTCAAGTATGGGGAAGACTGCTGATCTGACTGCTGTCCAGAGGACCATCATTGACACCCTCCATCAGGAGGGTAAGAAACAAAAAGAAATTTCTCAAAGAGCAGGCTGTTCACAGAGTGCAGTTTCAAAGCACATTCACAAAAAGTCTGTTGGAAGGGGGAAATGTGGCAGGAAACGCTGCACAACCAAGAGGGATGACCGCAGCCTTAACAACATTGTGAAGAAGAGCCGCTTCCAGAATTTGGGGGAGCTTCAAAGACAGTGGACTGAAGCTGGAGTCCAGGTATCAAAAGCCACTGTTCACAGACGTGTCCGGGAAATGGGCTACAATAGCCGTATTCCCATGGTCAAGCCACTTCTGAACTCAAGACAACGGAAGAAGCGTCTGACTTGGGCTATGGAAAAGAAGCACTGGACAGTTGCAGAGTGGTCCAAAGTCCTCTTTTCAGACGAAAGCAAGTTTTGTATGTCATTTGGTAGTCAAGGCGCCAGAGTCTGGAGAAAGGCTGGAGAGGAGCAAAATCCAAGTTGCTTGAAATCCAGTGTGAAGTTCCCACAGTCAGCGATGGTTTGGGGAGCCATGTCAGCTGCTGGTGTTGGTCCACTGTGTTTTATCAAGTCCAGAGTAAATGCAGTTGTGTACCAAGAGATTTTAGAGCACTACATGCTTCTATCTGCTGAAAAGCTCTATGGAGATGATGCTTTCATTTTCCAGCATGATCTGGCACCTGCCCACAGTGCCAAAACCACCAGTAACTGGTGTACTGACCATGGCATTGCTGTTCTTGATTGGCCTGCCAATTCCCCTGACCTGAACCCCATAGAGAATTTGTGGGGTATTGTGAAGAAGAAGATGAAAGACACCAGACCCAATAATGCAAATGAGCTAAAGGCCGCTATTGAAGCATCCTGGTCATCCATAACACCTCAGCAATGCCACAGGATGATTGCCTCCATGCCACGCCGCATTGATGCAGTAATCTGTGCAAAAGGATTCCCAACTAAGTACTGAGTGCATTAATGGACATTTTCAAATGTTTGATTTTGTTTTGCTGTTATATTTTTTATTTTTTTACTTGGTCTGAGGAAATATTCTAATATTTTGAGATAGGATTTTTGAGTTTTCTTAAGCTGTACGCCATAATCAGCTATATTAAAACAATTAAAGGCTTGCAATATTTCAGTTGATTTGTAATGTATCCACAATGTATGACATTTCATTTTTTTTTATTGCATTACGGAAAATAAAGCACTTTATCACAATATTCTAATTTTCTGAGACAGTCCTGTATAGTATTTTAGGGAAAATGTTTTAGTCTGTTACCATGAGTTCTATGGTGCACACATTTTCCTAATATATCTTTCCTTTTTTATACATTTACAAGATGTGGTTTATTTTCCTTCAAAGTCCCTCAGGTCTTAACAACAAATTTTACTCCCACTGCCTCTACTGTCACAAACTAGCCATTAGAGGATGAATAATGCAAGCAATGATAATAATGTACAGGAAATATAAGCCAGAAATTATGTACTTGGAGATCACCTATGTGGTAGGTTTGTGCAAAAAGCATAATAAACAGGCAACTCAGAATGTGGCAGTTATATTAGAAAATGCAAGAAAATAATATAGGTAAATTCATCAAATTAACAACATGAAAATCAACATTAATGGTAATTATGTTCTATCAGTCAAATCCTAGCCACTAGGGTGCACACACCAGTGTATTTTAGTGCCAGTCTCAAGCCCGGATAAATAGGGAGGGTTGCATCAGGAAGAGCATCCGGTGTAAAAACTGCGCCAAATCAAATGATGCGGATCAAAAATAGCAATTACATACCGGATCGGTCGAGGCCCGGGTTAACAATGACTGCCACTGGAGGAGGAGAGGGGGGTAGAGGGCTCTGAAGCTGAAGGAGAGGAGGCAGAACAGGAAGGTGGAGGTTAGAGTTGGTACGTTGAATGTGGGCTCTATGACAGGTAAAGGGAGAGAGCTAGCTGATGCGATGGAGAGGAGGAATATAGATATACTGTTTATACAGGAGACCAAGTGGAAGGGGAGCAAGGCCAGGAGCATTGGTGGTGGCTTCAAACTCTTCTATCATGGTGTAGACAGGAGGAGAAATGGAGTAGGGGTAATCCTGAAGGATGAGTTTAGTAAGAGTGTAGTGGAGGTAAAGAGAGTAAGTGACAGGGTGTTCTGTGTAAAGTTAGAGATTGATGGGGTGATGATGAATGTCATCAGTGCTTATGTTCCTCAGGTAGGTTGTGATATGGAGGAGAAAGAAGAATTCTGGAGAGAGATAGATGAAGTTGTTTTGCAGGCTCCTAAAAAAGAGTGTGGTTATTGGAGCAGATTTAAATGGACATGTTGGTGGAGGGAACAGTGGTGATGAGGAGGTGTTGGGTAGATATGGTGTTAAAGAAAGGAATACAGAAGGACAAATGGTGGTAAATTTTGCTAAAAGGATAAAGATGGGTGTAGTTAACACTAAGAAAAAGGAAGAGGACAGGGTAACGTATAAGAGTGGGGGAAGTTGCACACAGGTCGACTATATCCTCTGTAGGAGACGAAACCTGAAAGAGGTTAGTAATTGTAAGGTGTTACCAGGGGAGAGTGTAGCTAAACAGCATAGGATGGTGATATGTAGGATGGTTTTGGAGGTGAAGAAGAGGACGAGAGTGAGAGTGGAACCTAAGATCAGGTGGTGGAAGTTAAAGGATGAGGACTGTGGTGTAAAATAGCAAGCTGTATGAGAAGTTGGACACTAAGGAAGGGGAAAAGGATCTGTACAGATTGGCCAGCCAGAGAAACCGTGATGGGCAGGATGTGCAGCAGGTTAGGATGATAAGGAAATGTGTTGTCTGGTGAGGAGAGTGTCTTGGGAAGGTGGAAGGAGTATTTTGTGGAACTGATGAATCAAGAGAATGAAAGGGAAAGAAGGTTAGAAGAGACAGAGGTTGTGAATCAGAAAGTGCCCCAGGTGAGCAAGCAGGAAATTAGGGCTGCAATTCGGAGAATGAATTGTGGTAAGGCAGTTGGACCGGATGATATTCCAGTGGAGGCATGGAAATGTTTGGGAGAGACAGCAGTGGAGTTTTTGACTGGGTTATTTACAGTGTTGCGAATAACGCCGTTAAAAATAACAGCGTTAGGTTTTGTCAGTAACGGGATAATATAATTAATTACTTTTCCTGCCGTTACAACGCCATTGACGTTACTGGTCATTAAAAGCGGTGCGTTACTATATATTGATATACTAACAGTAATCCGAGCGGACCGCTGCCCAGGCTAGTGAGGAGTAACAGATCTCGATAGGTCACAGTTCTCGGTGTAAAGGCCCATTCACACCCTACGGTAATTACGGATACGGTCCCTTTCGTCCGGTTCCGGAGGTCGTTTCATCCGTCAGTGGGTCCATTGCCAGAGCGCTTACGAATCCGTAGCAACGGAGCAATATAAACAGGAAATCAGGGGGCAGTAGAGAGTCAGAAGCATCGGACGTACACCAATTCGGGAAAATCAATGAAGAAGAGTACTGGACTTAAAAAAATGATGCTCGAGTTAGAAGAGAAACTTTGCGAGTTGGTTAGAGGCTACATTCTGCTACGGTGCCAGGTCATCGCGATAAACAGCGATGCAAAAACAGCTGGGAGGAGATTGCTGGTGTGCCGGTGCCGGAAATTTGACTATACTGCCCTCTAGAGGATGTATTTTTAAAAATCATAACAACGTTGGAACCGGAAAGAGGTATAGTGGCCCCCTACGGAGGCTACGTTTGGTACGGACGGACGAAATTCGTCCGTGTCCGGAGGTATAAAGCAGGCTTAACACCTGTTTAACTTAACAAGTCAGTAAGCGATTGGCTAAGGCAGCGTTATGTAGCCAATCAGAGCCAGTGTTTTTACACGCGAGCCGAAGCACGCCAGTGACACGACACGGAGAAGAGGCAGAAATGGCGAGTCGGGAGCAAGCCGAAGAAACACTTGCATTTTCAAGGTATAAACATTATTTAAGAAAATACTTGAAGTTCATGAATGTCTACCAGACTGTGTATTTTATTTATTTAATTAAGAATTGAGGTTTTATTAAGTTTACTTCTGTTGTGAACAAACCAGTTGTCTCAGGTTGAGAGAATTTAATTTAATTTGATAGATGTAAATGCACTTTATACAGTGTAACTGTTTACTTTTGCTTTTTTTTTTTTTTTTTTTTTTACAAAGATTTGGGTGTCACGTTGAGGACCCCGGCCCCTCCCTTTTGGGCGTGTGTATACGTTGTCCACGTGCTTTGTCTGCGTCAGTGGATATCCGTGGTTGGGGTTATGTCGTGTGATTAATAAGTCTCACCTGTGACTTGTCTCGTAATCACGTGGGGCTAATGTGGTTTGTCTATTTAATGTGCGCTCGCGCAGTGTCCTGTGCTCATCGTTGTCTAAGTCTACACGTTGTGAGTGTATGCTGAGTGTTCTACGTGCGCTATTGCGCTATATCTGTGTTTTTCGTGCGCGTTAAGCGCTAAAATAAAAGTGACGTCTGTCAGTCAGAGGGATCCGTGTCTCATCCTTCGCTACGACCCCACCATCACATTGGGATTTTAAAGGATTTTATTCTGCACTGGTCTGTGAATGTGCAATAAATATCAAAAGTTAAACACCTTTCTGATCTACTCATTTCAACTGACTGTGAAAACTGCTTTTTCAAAAAAAATCCTTATTCATTGGCATATAACTTTTTTTAACTGTAACGCAAATAGTTACTTTCCCTGGTAACAAGTTACTTTTATTATAGAGTAATTCAGTTACTAACTCAGCAGGGGTGGAAAGTAACTAATTACATTTACTCGAATTACTGTAACTGAGTACTTTTTATGAGTAATTTGTAATTTTCTGAGTAGTTTTTGAAATATGTCATTTTTACTTTTACTTGAGTAAATTTTGACCCAAGTAGTTTTACTTCACTACATTTGAACGCCCTCACATTACTGAGTAAAAAAAATATTGATGGTGAAATATTAAACGAAGGCAGAAATGTAAACTTCTGAGTCCCAGAACTGAAGGCCAATTGCATGGCCTTGCCTTGCCCTTTCCATTGTCTCATAATCAGGTCATAATCTGGTGCACTTTTTTCCAAAAGGATGAGATTGTTCTATCTTTAAATCTTCTATCTATCAGGTTCTGTGGGATCCTGTGGACATTTTATTGTGAAAAGTGGAATCCTGTTGGCACTGTATTTTGAATAGTTGGATCCTGTGAGCGTTTTAAATAGTGGAATCCTGTGCGCATTTTGTTTTATTTTGAGATGTGGGATCCTGTGGTCATTTTATATTTTATTTTGAGTTGTGGCAAACTGTGGGCATTTTATTGTGAATAGTGGGATCCGGTGGGCACTGTATTTTGAATAGTTGGATCCTGTGAGCACTTACATTTAAATTGTGGGATCCTGTGAACATTTTTAAATTTTTGATGTGGGATCCTGTGGGCATTTTATTGTGAGTAGTGGAATCCTGTTGCATTTTAGTTTGATTTTTGGCATCTTGTGGGCACTTAATTTTGTGTGCATTTTGTTTTTTGGATAATTTGTATTTAAATGTCTTTATTCTTATCATAGTGTTGTCCGTTGGACAATAGGACTGAAAATTGTTTGCACTTTATGGTACAGGTTGTGACTGTCCTTGTGTCACGGTGAGGCGGCCCCCTACCGGCCGCCTCCATCCACAGCGGCTGTTGTTGTTGTTGTCTGGTGACGTCACGTGCGTCCCTCAGGTGGGCGGAGCCCGTGATCCGTCTCACCTGAGGGTCGTTTGTTTGCCTATATATGTCTTGTCTTTGTACCAGTTGACCGCTGGTCATTATATTCTTAATTTGGAGATAGTGCACGGGTTTTAGGTTTGCACACTTTCTATTAAACCATCATGTTTCCCTGAGACTTGGCGTGATCACTTCCTTTTCGTTGCTCACCCCTACCCGTCACAGAATGACCAGCCACCCTTCGGAAGCTGCCAGTCTCTTTTTCTTTCTCCTTCGTTCGTGGTCATGTCTCGTGGTAAGTATTTGTCTGCGTGGTGTTTGAAGAGATCCGCCGTGCTTTTGTGTTGTTTGTGGCACGGCGAGGGACAGGGCTCTCGTCCTGGAAATACTCTTCGTTTTTGTTGTTTGTTTGTTTGAAGAGCTCCGCTGTGTTTGTGTTTATGGCGCGGCAAGGACCAGGACGTTTTCCCTGGGAGCGCTCTTCATGTTTTGTGTGGGAAAAATGTGTACATGTTGACGGACGTGTGGATCCGTGTGCGTGCTCGTTGTTTCATGTTAAATGTTTCATGTGTGACGCGGTCGCCGCTCGTCACTGTCGCCTCGCTCCCCGTGTGTCTTGTGTTTTATGTTCCAGCTCCTGGACGGCAGGAGGTGTGTTCCTGCCTGTCTCTGCCTTCCTGCCCCTTCATGTTTTGTGTGCAGCCGCTGTGTGCCACACACCCAGTGGAGGGGAGTGCGGCTTGGTGGGGGGGTCTGTCACGGTGAGGCGGCCCCCTACCGGCCGCCTCCTTCCACAGCGGCTGTTGTTGTTGTTGTCTGGTGACGTCACGTGCGTCCCTCAGGTGGGCGGAGCCCGTGATCCGTCTCACCTGAGGGTCGTTTGTTTGCCTATATATGTCTTGTCTTTGTACCAGTTGACCGCTGGTCATTATATCCTTAATCCTTGGCATGATCGCTTCCTTTTCGTTGCTCACCCCTGCCCGTCACACCTTGTGCTGTGAGGAAGTATGTTCCTGAGCCCAGCTGATCTTTTTGCAAGTGTGGATGTGCACTTAAATACACTTTGAAATCGAATAAAACAACTTGTGCTGAATTTGGTTCATGATTCATCCATGCATTAAATAACTGAAAGTAACTAAGTAACTTTTACTCAAATTACATTTTAAATGAAGTAATTTTGTACTTTTACTCGAGTACATTTTGAGATGGGTAATTTTACTTTTACTCTGAGTAGAGTTTAGGCAAAGTAATGATACTTTTATTCAATTACAATTTTTCAGTACTCTTTCCACCTCTGTAACTCAGTTACTGAAGTAGTGAGTAACTATAACTAATTACTTTTTTAAAGTAACGTTCCCAACACTGGTTATTTAACAGAATCTTGGAAGGTCAGAAGATGCCTGAGGAGTGGAGACGAAGCATAATGGTGCCGATTTTCAAGAATAAGGGCGACGTTCAGAGCTATAGATCAGACTGATCAGTCACACCCTGAAAATCTGGGAAAGAGTAGTGGAAGCTAGGCTTAGAGGAGAGGTAGAGATCAGTGAGCAGCAGTATGGTTTCATGCCAGCTAAGTGCACCACAGATGCTATATTTGCTTTGAGAGTGTTAATGGAGAAGTATAGGGAAGGACAGAAGGAGTTACATTGTGTGTTTGTTGAGAAAGCTTAAGAAAGCTTATGATAGAGTATCGAGACAGGAGCTGTGGTATTGTATGAGGAAGTCAGGAGTAGCAGAAAAGTATGTAAGGGTAGTGCAGGATATGTATGCGAACTGTGTGACAGCAGTGAGATGTGCGGTAGGAATGACAGACGGGTTTAAAGTGGAGGTAGGACTATATCAGGGATCATCCCTGAGTCCCTTCCTGTTCGCAATTGTCATGGACAGACTGACTGACGAGGTTATGCAGGAGTCCCCTTGGACTATGATGTTTGCTGATGACATTGTGATCTGTAGTGACCAGTGGCGGATGCTGGTCTTTCAAGGAGGGGAAGCTCAATTTCGGCTTGAGTGATAGAAGTCAGTCTCCAAACACAAGCAGCTACAACAAAAACCACCAAAAATAGAAGCTCGTTTTTGGCTAGTCATTTTTAATGAAGAAAATGCCGCTAAGAGGATTAGGAAAATCTCTGGTTCAACTCAGAACAGAATGAAAAAAAAAAAAAATTAAATGAAATGCTCCCGCGGAGGTTTACTTCAAAAGATCGCTGATTCGCTCATTTCGCTGTCAATCAAAAAGGGATTCAGCCTCAGACAGATCATCCAATCATCATGCAGAAGCTGAGTGTCCGGGCCAGCCGAGGCCAGCCCACTGCCCCATAGACCCCCAGAGACGCTGAGCGTCCGATGGGCGGGACAAAGCCCAGCATTTATCCAATGGCTCGTCTCGTTTCGCTGCACTCTTTGCTTTGCTATTGAACTCTGTAGACGCTCAGCATCCACACCGTTTAAAGCACCGTGAAGCTGCGGGCACTGGCGTAGGGGAGGGGCACGCAAGGCACGCACTGCGGGGGGGCCCCGAACACAGGTGGGCCCCGCCTTAGGACGAGTTTATTGTTTGGTCATCCTCCTGGGTGATGTTAAGCCTGGTTTATACTTGAGGGTCTGCGCGGCGAAAATGACGTAATCGCTGTGGCTCCGCCCGTGCGCGAGGGCCTCGCGCGCTGTCGATTCGCGAGGTCGTGCACCTCTCGAATTTTGTAATTTTGCGCGCGCGCCGCGCTTCAGCTCGATGAACAAAGTCATGTTTGCAGGGTTCATACACCTTAACAAGGTGGAATTAAAGCATTTGTACATCACTTTCAAGGTCCATTTCAATATTTCCCAGCACGTTAAACTTAGTTAAATATTTATACATATACTCGAAATTATTCGCTTTTTATCACATTATTTAATGGTTGTTTATTTTCAAAACGCCCAATCTTAACGTCTTCACGTTCTCTCATGTTTCGTCCTGGAATTACAAGAGGCTCGTAGGCTATTTGTTAACGTATCATTTCGGACAACACTGCAAAGCCATATTTACACTGCAGTGACGCTCGCGAAAGTATAAACGCCTACACCGCTCGCGCAGGGTAGCGCGCTACGGTCGCTCGTGAGATTTTAGCTCACGCACGGGCCTCCTCATTGCCTCCTTGCGGTGGGGCCCCAGAATTTTGCGCTACGCCTCTGGCTGCGGGAATGAGTGAGAGGAAAGCCGCGTCGTTACCAGTGATAAGAAGCTGATTCTGAACAAAAGTTGAGCGCGTTGTAGCGCATATTTAGTCAATGACATGTACACACAACAGTATATGTTTGATCACTTATTTTTTACATTTTAGGGGAAGCTGAGCTTCCCTTGCAGTCTTAGAGCAATTGCCACTGGTAGTGACAGTAGGGAGCAGGTGGAGGTGAGCTTGGAAAGACAGAGATATGCTTTGGAGAGCAGGGGAATGAAAGTGAGCAGGAGTAAAACAGAGTACATGTGTGTGTATGAGAGGGCAGACAGTGGACAGGTCAAGCTACAAAGAGTTGATTTGGTGAAGGTTGACGAGTTTACCTACTTAGGGTCGAGGGTACAGAGTAATGGAGGAAGTGAAAGAGAGGTAAAGAAGAGAGTGCAGACAGGGTGGTGTGGATGGCATAAAGTGTCTGGGGTGAGCTGTGATAGAAGGGTGTCGGCTAGAATGAAAGGAAAGATCTATAGGACCGTAGTGAGACCTGCTATGTTGTATGGACTGGAGACTGTGGCACTGACAAAGAGACAGGTAAGGGAGATGGAGGTGTCTGAGATGAAGATGTTGAGATTCTCAATTGGAGAGACAAGAAAGGATAGGATCAAAAATGAGTTTATTAGAGGATCAGCACATGTAGCATGTTTTGGAGATAAAGTTCGAGAAGTGAGATTGAGATGGTTTGGACATGTACAGAGGAGGGAGGAGAGGTATATTGGTAGGAGGGTCTTGAGGATGGAACTTCCAGGCAAGAGGAGGAGAGGTAGTCCTAAGAGGAGGTTTATGGATGCAGTGGTAGAGGATATGAGAGTGGCTGGTGTTTCAGTGGAGGACACTCAGGACAGGGCCAGATGGAGGAGTTTGATCCGCTGTGGCGACCCCTAAACGGGAATAGCCGAAAGAAGAAGACTGTGACGCTCGCGGCAGGGCAAAGGACGAGGCATGAGTCCCACGGTTTCACGAAACGTCACTTTAATTATCACAAAAAATAGCGCAGACAGCGCACATAGAACACATATACATAAAGACATGTCAAACTCAAACAGACGAGCAGGGACACTGTACGAACGCACATTAAATAGACAAACCACATAAGCCCCGAGTGATGACGAGACAAGCCACAGGTGAGACAAATGAACACATTCAGATGCAACCGCACCCACGAAGATCCGCAGACGACTAGACGTAGACAATGTAAAACACACGGCCAAAAGGGAGGGGTCAGGGGCCGTAACGTGACAAGGAAGATAACTACTGCAATCAGGTACTTGTCCTTTTTTAATATCAGAGAGATTAAGGCTTGTGAGAGCGTGGGAGGGAGTTCTCCCTTATTTAGAGGGGAAAGCTCAGTACAAAAACATTTAAAGAACTCGACTGTAAACCCATCCGGGCCAGGTGATTCTTCCTCAGTTATGAGAACATCAAGTGGCTCACGTTGAGTCTCGTTTAAAGTTGGTAGATTTAATTTATTGAGGAAGTCCTCCATTTCCTTTCATGTAGAACCTGCAGAAAATGTATAGAGACCCTTATAGAATTTGCTAAATGCATTATTAATATCTACAGCATTTGTCAGGAGGCTACCTCTTGACTGAACCGAGCTGATTGAGGAAGAAAGTTTGGTAACACTTTCTATGAATCTGGTATCTATAATGCATTATATGGGCATTTATAAACATCTATAAAGCATTCATAAGGCTTTATAATGTTTGACATAAGTATTTGTAACTGTACATAAGTGTTCATAATTACACACAACATGTAATAAGAGAATATTATAAGGATTTATAGCACTATAAGGTTAAGTGCTACAATCCCCTATAATATATGTATGTTCCTGTTCTGTTGAATATTGGTGAAACCAGCATCATAAAGCTTAATAACAAATGCTATTTATTCTCACAATTCTTTATAAAGATTCGCAGTGATAATCCCATTCTCACTGGCATACTCTATAATGTTCATCAGTATATTTAAAATAAAAATGACTTTGTAAGTGCACAAAACATTTAATGAAAATTTATAAGCACTTCTTACAGACTGTAGGTAAAGTGATGGTATTGATCAGCTCTATATTAAATTCTAACTACTTATGAATCACTATAAGTGCTCTTCACAGATTTCGTCTTTACTCTTCTTAACAGTAGAGTACAAGAATCACAAGTTTGTACGTTGAACAGGTCATCATTTATTGATGATTTACATTAAACATGATTTACATCAAACAGGCACTGACTTTCATACATGGATATAATAACTTTTATCCCTCAATTTTGTTTACCAAATTAAATTCAGGTTTTCAAGTATATAAATAAATATAACAATTTCTGATGTGTAATATTTTCTTAATGCAAATATTTTTTTACACTGTAATACAACAAAAGCTTTGTCATTCAAATCACTATTAAATGAGCTCAGTGCCATTTACTTAAGAAAAGGTTTTCAAGAATTTAAGCAAATCTAGAAAAACTGCAATAAGATCAAACGAACATTCCAATAGAACAAACATCTGAATGTTTTTACTGCTGTACCCTTTTTCACCTCAGTGGGTCATAGGCAACAGTTCTCCACAAGCCTTCATCTGCATTATTTTTTCCTTGATTTTGTCAGTTGTGGCCTTACGACATCTGTCCACAAATGTGGACAATGTCTCCACTTGGGCATTCCATGGAGGAAGGGCCTGAAAAACACCAGGTGCTGCTATCACAAGCTCAGGAATTGGTTATGTCCTGGAGATGATATTGTGATCCACCCCCACTTTTTGGAAAGCATTCTTCATCGAGCCGCCTTGGTTAACCCTCCTGCCTTCCTCGGGTCAAAATGACCCGCCATTGTGTTAAAACCCCACAAAAAATCTACAAAATGCTTTTTTTAAAGTTGAAATTTTATGACTTTGCCTAGATTGGTCCCTACAGTAGAAAAAGTGAAATTTTGCTTTTATTCACATTTCCATGTAAGCTGTGCACGCTTGTATCGCATTATTACTCTGCAAACAGTTTTTGCTAAATAATAAATAAATATATATTATTTAATAATATTAATATTTATTATATATATATATATATATATATATATATATATATATATATATATATATATATATATATATATATTAGGGGTGGGACATGATCAAAAAAACTTACCCCAACATGTTTTGCGTTGAGGTGGTAATGAAGGGTGGAAGTGCTCCTGTGAAAGGTATGTATTGAAAGGTGTGTCAACAGCAACCACCCACAGCTGACGCATGCCTCATTTGCATAACACTGGAGGTAAGAAGAGCTTTTCACACCTGCCAAGAGAGCAAGAGATCCTGTAATTTGACATAAGTTGGGAGTCTAGTTGGGAGTCTTTCTAAAGCAGGGGGTTTGGTAGTTCTTGGGTGGAAGGGTGGAAGTGCTCCTGTGATAAGCAAACTCTTTCCTACATAAAGTGCAAATAACACTATATTTGTTTGTACTTCCATCTGGAAGTTTCTTATATTTAAATTTCCCATCCACCAGCGTAGCCTCTTCAGTCATCTCCATCATGCTCATCTTATTGTGCGTCTGTATAATCTGTATGCCTGGAACTCGTGCACTGAGAAACATTCCAGGGTGCAAAAGTGTCTCATGCGTTAAATGCGTTAATTTTCCTGTAATTAATTAATCAAAATTAACGCGTTAAAGTCCCACCACTAACATATATATATCTTTATTGTCACGATACTAAGAATTACAACTTCGATACAATACTTTAAAAAATATTGAAATTCGATACCATTTTCGATACCAAAGTCAGATACTGTGCTCATTTCCGTTTTAAAGCCTTTTTATTTTTTTTATAAACAAACAAATGAATATTGTATTTTGTTTCACAAATGTCAAATAAATAAAAGGTGTAGTCCCTACCACATTAAAACAGAAAAATAAATAATTGCACATTAATATAAATTAACATAAATAATAGTAGTGCACTCTGGAATTCACATTTAGAAGTCAAAAAAGGCTAGTGCAAAAAGTGTATTTTAAGTATACTTTAAACAACTTTAAGTCTTTAAGTAACTAAAACTTCAGTATTAGAGTACAGTTCAGTATTCATAGATGATTGATCTGTTGTAGTACGATCACTCGTTTTTTCTCTTTGTATGCTGTCACATTTACGGCTCTTAAACCAAGAATATAACTAACATTTGCTAGGATACCATAATCGGACACATAATCTTGTATGCTGTAGTAATACTAGAAATGGGAATAATCACCAAACTTTTGGAATTTTTTGTACAAATCTGCGTGCCTGTCCTTCAGGTGTTTGGCCAGATTTGTTGTGTTAAGCTAGGTTTATACTTTCGCGAGTGACCGTAGCGCGCGAGTCCACACACCTCGCGCGAACCGCAAAGGCATTTAAATTCTTTGCAGTGTTGTCCGAAACGATATGTGGTAGTAAAGAAACACCCCTCAAAAACGGGAATGAACATTTACCTGACGAATTTTAATGTTGCTTTGTGTTTCAGGTTTGAAAAGTGCTGGAATTTAGGTTAAAAGTACTTGAAAATGCTTGAAATTGTAACTTCGTTTCACAACAAATAGTTGTCTGACTGAACAGTTCTCTTATATCAGACCCTCCAGAAAGTCGCGATGTTGCGATTTGCAACTTCAACGCAACTTCAAGCAAACCCCGCGAATTCAGGGCGGTGTTGCAACTTCAGCCAATCACCGCAACTTTCCCGCAAATTTGACCAATCACTGATGTCGTATTGATGTGACGTCGACAAACTCCCGCCTTACTTCCGTATATATGTTCAAGAGGAGTAGACTGAAAGCAGCATGAGCGACGAAAATAAGATCGGGAAAAGCAGTATCCCAGTACACTACATGAAAGCGGGGATAAACTGTCCAGATCCGACCCGCGAATTGATTATCTATGGCCCCCTGGATGATATTTAATTACTATTAGAACCGGCCCGCAGGCCACAGCCGCCCGATGGTTTTTGCACGCACAAACACTACATTCCCCACAATGCAACGGTAGCCCGCGAAGTCACTGCAGCGCACGCAAGTGGCGAGGGTCTGAGATAAAGTTTATAAGTTTAAACTTTAAACTGAGATAAAGTTTATTTATCTCTGATCCATATCTATGAGTTACTAGTTCGCTCTGGCGCCAACCACTGGCGATCGATCTCGATATAATACTTAATTTGTGTCCATTTTACAGGCCGCTTGGTAACAACTTACATTCGCTAACCCCCCCCCCCCCCCGTCAACAATTAATGTTCGCCACCCCCTCCAGGTTCAAATCTCACTTCAAGCGATCTTGAAAAGTTGGCAACCCTGAATAAATAGGTAAATAGATAATTAAAATGTACTACTAAATAGAGGAAACCATACAACATTTACTCCCTATTGTAATGTACTCACAAAAAAGCAAAAACACACCGCAACTTCCATCGCAATTTTTTTGAAAAACACCCGCAACATCAAACATTTTAGCCCGCAACAATCACAAAAAAAGCCCGCGAAATCCTGGTGGGACTGTTATATTACGGTAACAAATACGAGCCTCTTGTAATTCCAGCACGAAACATGAGAGAACGTGAAGACGTTAAGATTGGGCATTTTGAAAATAAACATCTGTGATGAGGTCAGAGATCTGCCACACACAATATGGCGTCTAAGAGACTGGACTTACCAAGTACACCTATCAAAGAGCTTGGGGTGGAACAGCTCCAGCCCTTGTACAGGTCAGAAGGGCCCATGAACGTGTAAGGGTAGGGGGAGCTGCAGAAGGACACCCAGGATTAAAAGAGAACTGGACATTAAATATACTTACCGGTAAAAGAGATTGACAATGGCCATTTGAACAAATCATTAAGACTGTATTATTCCTCGCTGCAGTGTATGATGTAAATAATGAATTGCATTATTCCTCTGTACGACACACCTACTCAGTATGTTGGTTAAGCCCAGGGCAGGGCTCAGGGTATTTAAGAGTGGTGTAGGCTAGAAGGGGAACGCCATGGTAAGAGAATATGAAGTGACCTGCTGACTGAAGTTAGTCCATTACGGTTGTGAGGTGTACAATTGCTGATTCATGTCTAGTAGACATTAGAGCTTACTCAATTGTTTTATACTTGGATTTTTCTCTTTTTACTTTCACTTTGTTTATTAATAAATTGAACACTAAGTAACGCAATGGAGGTATCCTGTGCCCTTGATCTGATGAACCCCGTACTCTGTACCTGACCCTCGACACGCATAATTCCTGGCATTCTCAAGGAGTACTTTGTTCTCCGACGGGGAATGTTACAAATGGTGGCAGCGATATTAAAAGTTTGAAGATTCAATGGCTCAGACGTGCCTGCAGATAAGAACAGAAAAGAGCATCAGCAAGCGCCCGAATCCCAAGTATCAGAGACAAAAAAGGTACGAGATGCCTCCGAAAAAAGCTCAGTTGATGCAAAGCGAGCAACAAGAGGAACGCATAGATGATGAAGACCGACAACGGCTTCCCACTAGCTCCCAAGCAGCAGCAATAAAAACAGAAACCAGCATTGAACAGTTGTGCAATACACTACAGGACTTTGTACGAGTGCAACAAGAAAAAGACGAACATTTACGTGAAGCAGCAAAGCAAGAGCAAAGATGGCGGTCGCTGCACCACCAGTTCGGGCTACTTCAAGGCGAACTGAGGAGAAACCTACCTGAAAGACGCCGTGAAGAAAGCGAAAGTACAGAAGCTCCGGGGCCTTCCAGAATTCAGATTCTACGAAGTAGAGACGAGACTCCAAGAGCAGGTCAATATCAGCATGAAGCTCCAAGAGTAACACACACACCACCTACACCGAGAATGCCGACACTCAAAGAAACCAATGACATCAAGCACTTTCTCACCATGTTTGAGCGAATAGCACAAGCTACGTGTTGGCCAAGACAAACATGGGCGTTATACTTGGTGCCATTACTCGAAGGCAAAGCCCGAGCAGCGTATGTGGCCATGGATGTGGATGACGCCGGTGAATACGACAAAGTCAAAGAGTCAATACTAAAAAAATACTAAATAAATAAAACTTACCGACAGCGATTCTGGAACTCCGCGGTGAAAGACTATGAAACCCCAAGATAATTTTTTACAAGGCTAAAAGGTCTTTACGAGAAGTGGATGGTTCCGAAAGAAAAATCTAAAGAGGAAATAGGAGATACCATCATACTGGAACAATTCCTGAGGACAGTAAAGCCGGAACTAAGAAGCTGGATTATAGAATGCAGTCCAACCTTGGCAGACCAAGTCATGGAGATGGCGGAGGCATTCCAAGCAGCAAGACAAACAGGGGCAGAATTCCGGCATGGCCACAGAATACATCACGCAGAGCCTGGTAAATATGGGGGTGGTAGTAGCGGTGGTTCTAAGACACAATACACTAGAACAGGGGTACTCAACTAAATTTTTCCGCGGTCCAATTTTGGCAGTGACCTGAGGTCCGGGGCGGCTGGGAATTTTGAATAGCCCTGAAATAAATGTTCCGGTTTAAAATTAATTCTCCCGTCATAATTTATAAATATGTTTTTTTTTGTCCGTATCCAGTTAATCAGGAATGAGATTGGGTCCGGACAGGACTGTGTTCGTGTCCGGATCCGGACCGCGGTCCGCCAGTTGAGTACCTCTGCACTAGAATAACCCCACAGAGTCATTGGCGTCCTAAAAAAAATAGAGGAAGGGTTATAGTAAACAGCGATAAACGTCAGGAAGAAGCAGTATGGAGGTGTTACAATTGTAACCAAATCGGCCACAATGCAAATGTATGCCCTAAACGCGAGAGTAATTTCAATAGATTATGTTACATTCCTCGACGAGCACTGAGCGACAGGAAAGCTGTACAGATAGTGTGGTGTATGTAAAAATAGGAGGGAAGAGATTTAAGGCTTTAATGTGCACTCGCGCAGTGTCCCGTGCTCGTCTTTGTCAGAGTGTTACACGGTCTGCTGTGTGTGTGTTACACGAGTGTGTAAATGTGTGCCGTCTGCGCTATTTTTGTTAAAATAAACGTGATGTTTGTGCAAAGACCAGTGGACTCGTGCCTCGTCCATCTCCCTGTGCCCAGCGTCACATATAACTTATGTAATTACGCTCCATACAGCTGCCACAATAATATCAATAATATACTGTGCAACCTCAAATGTGTATCTAACCATTTAAACAGAGGCCCTACCTCAACAATGAACAAGCTCTGGTGTCAGATATCAAAGTAACATTGACAATTCAACAGTCCATCGTATTCCCAAAGGGCACAAGTGGATCAGCTGACTAGTGGACAAATCTGAAGACAGTTCTTCCAGTTACACAGTTCGAATGTTCCGAATGAACTCATGGCATTTTTGGGATCCGTAAACTGTTTAGGACCTTCCAGAGAGTCAATTCTTAGCGTGGCTGGAAACAGCAGTGCAAACTTAATACGGCGATCATGCAGGGCCCTTTTGCACTCTTTGAAAGCTGCCCACTTTAGCTGCGTAGCCCTGGAAAAATCTGCAAACATCATAACAACAGAGTCCCCAAAAGAAGCTGCTTCTTTTCTCTTGCCACCCGTAAGATCATATCTCTGACCCTCGAACGCATGAACTTGGCGATGTGGGCACTCGTTAGGTGATGGGCATGGATGAGCCAGGGCTCTGTGAGCATGTTCAATATCCCAGTCATCAGCAGAAGATACAATGCCCAGCAGATGTGGAAGAGTTTCTTTTAGAAAGGCTACCATGTAATCCTGCTCACTGCCTTCCAGCATCCCGATAAGGTGGAGGTTGATGCGCATATGTCTATCCTCCATATCCACCACTCTTTCTCTCAGCTCCTCCAGCTTGTTTCGCCATGCCGGCAGGTTAGCCTGAAGTTTCTTGTCGCTCTCCCCCAGAAACCCCAGCCTCCATTCAATACTGCTGATTCTATCCATTAGAGCTGAGAGTTTCCCCTCCATGGAAATGGTGCCGGCTCACACAAGGAGTAGCAACAATAAATGCTGAAGCACGAGAGAGGCAGACAGACACAGGGAAAAGGGAAAAAACTCCAACTGAAAGAATGTGAAAAAATCAAAACAGGAAAAAATAACTGCAAATGTGCGGGAGAAAAAATACAGAAGGCAAACAGAAAAAGACAGAAATAAGGAAAACAAAAGACGTCAGGGGAAGTGACTGGCTCACTGGTGAATGCTGCAATGAACAGAAAACCCTTCCCAAAACAAAAGCATAACCAGACAGCAATATAATGGTGGGAGAAAACTTGAGAAAGGCCAGGGAGTGGTGCAGGAGGTAAGTACTCGAAAAATAAAGGGAATAAGAGAGAACTGAGAATGATGGTGGCGAAACATCAACAAACACAACATGGTGCCGACTAGAAAGAACTGTCTGAGAGATGTAAGGCATGGGGACCAATACGATTCAGCAGTGAACTGCCACAACTCTCTCCCTTAAGTAGGCAGAAAGACAGCTGTGGCAATTCACTGCTGATTACTTATGGGTATGCTGTGCGCGTCTGTGCTGCTACTCCTTCACCGGTGTAAATTTTTGCCTATTCTCTTTATTTATGTATATTTTGATCGTTATATCACCTCCGTGTCCTGCTCTGTACTCTTACATCTCTGGATTAAACAAGGATTGCTCTTGGTGGATCTATTCCGAGTCGTGTGAACTCACTGAATTTACTGCAACCAGGGCCGGCCCTTCCATTAGGCGATATAGGCAAATGCTAGGGGCGCCGGCTGTCCAGGGGGGCGCTCGCGTGCATGTGGGGTTTTTTTTTTTAACAAATGAACAATTAATGAATGTGAAAACAAACAAAGTCCACATAATCATAATTTCATTGTTTAATAATATTAGTCAAATTAATAATTCTTATAATAACAACACACGACACCTATCACCCGCGCGCCAACCCGCCCTCTGCGCACCTCGTTACTGTTTCTCTGTACACCGCAGAGTGAGTGACATCTCCCTGTAAAGACGTCAAAAAGGCAGAAGTCCTCTGGTGCCCAGGATAGAAAAATGAGAAACGTGGAGGAGGAAAGGCGGCAAAAAACAGGTAATATAATGGTAATATGTGGTGAATTAACACTATACCATTGGCGAAGTATCAGGGACTTCAACGCCTTCTCTGAAAGTTAATTGATCTTAAAAAAGATGCTTTATCTATTATATGTAATATATGTTAATAACGTTTCACCAATAATTTGTATTTTTCCTATAAATTGGCTTTCAAATCCACTTTTCGTACTTGTGCTTGAAAAAAACCTCAGCGGTGAAATAAAAAATGAACCAATCAGAATATTTCACACCGTTGTTTCTAGGTAAAAGAGAGAAAGGCCCTTTTACATTGAGAGCTTTTATTATAGATTGGCAGTTTTATCAACCAATCATATTATCGAATTAGAATCGTGGGGGCGTGCTCCAATGGTCTCTCATTTTTATTTGAAACAAATCCAAAATGTTGCCAATCTGTAGCTGTTGTGTTTTTCTTTGAAACCAGCTCGCTTGACTCACAACTAACACTCAATCGTCATTGTGGCTTTTTCCCCTCTGTATGATCTTAGTGAAAACCGCCACTGTCGTCATACTGCCCAATCCTAGTAGGTGCTATGATTAGCTTAGCTTAAAATAAATATATACTAAAACTGTTCATTGCGGATGCACTTTTGAAATAATAATGTTGCAGTAGGCAAATTGCCCTGATTTGCACTGGTGGTAGTTGTTGTTTTTAATTTATTTATTTTTATTTATTATTAATATTTAAAAGTTGTTCTCTGCACTACGTTATGTAAAATAGTTTTAAAATATTTTTTGTGCAACACCTTTATATTTATTGCTTGTTATATGGTAATATTTAAGTCATTTGCTTTTTATTTGTTTCTTTAATAGTGACACAATCAACCCGATGATTGATGATACAGGGGGCACCAACCAAAATCTCACCTAGGGCACCACATTGGTCAGGGCCGGCTCTGACTGCAACTACCCATTTTGCTTAGCCGGCGGCTTTGTACTTACCTGCGAGGTCTTTGTGTGCCTTCATCAGTCCCCTGTGATTCGGCATGCATGAGTGAGTTTCCCATCTCTCTTTGTTTGTTGTTTCTTATCAGTCTGCAATCTGTGATATTTATTGCAGATTGTCAGCCTGTGGTTCTGTTCGGTAACACAGGCTAACGCAGCATAAGCATTCACTTTTCTGCTATTGTTATTGTGGCTACTATCTTGGTCTCCATGCTAGCAGTTATGGCTTTTATTCTGGTCTCGGGTGCTGCTGAGGATTTCCAGAGTTTACTTCCAGGGTGAACTTTACAATCTTAGTTTTCCATCACGACTGGACTCCACTACATACGGCATGTGTCTCTCTGCTGGTATCACCCGTCGGCCTCGTTACATTCACCATGGATGCAGACATCGCTCTCTAGTCTATCAATCTTCTGTCTCCAGCATTCCTGTGATCTTCAGCTGTGTTTGTCTACCCAAGCTCGGTCCTTTGATGCCTCAAGGTGGAATGGACCCTCGTGCCCTGAGAGAGATCATGCGGTCCCAGGTTTTTCCTACTACTCTCCGCCCTTCATCTGTTCATCCTCGTCGTTCCATGACTGACAAAGCTGCCTTTATCAATGGCCTCATTAGACAGCATTGCCTCGAGTTCCTCCTGCTGACTGAAATCTGGCAGTAACAGCATGATTACTACAATTTAAATGCTGCTGCCCCACCTGGGCTTAAACATTTAGCAGTCATATTTAATAGCAAATATATGTAACGCATTACTCCGCCTCCCCCCTTATTAATTTCCGTCTTTTCGTCTGTTTTAGCATTTTCTTTTACCGCCTAGTTCCAGCCCCTTGTGTTGTGTTTCACCTGTACCCCATTGGCGATCGTTGTTTCATGCCCTCCACGGTTCCAGGTTGTTGAGTCCCTTCTGTCCATGCTCTGGTTCTTTGTCGGTTCATTCTGGTCTTCGTTTCTATCTTTGTTATCAGTCTGTTCTGTCTTTAGTTATTATTACATTTTGGTGTTGTAGTTGTTGTAAGTATTAAGTATGTGTTTCCCTCTGGGTTAGTTATTGCTTTTGGTGAGATGTTGCTTTTCTAGTTCACGGCTCTTATGTTTGGTCGTTCTTCAGGTTTGTTCCTTCTTTAATTCCCCCCGTTTGCCAGTATTTCCATAGTAAGATCCAGAACCGGAGTGGCTAATCGGGAGATTCGGGAGGATTCCCGATGGGCCGGCTCATGTCAATCTCTAGTTTGGGCCGATTGGGAGGGAAAAATAATTTTGGGCCGGATTTGGTCATGAAACTCCCGGACTGAAAAAGTGGCCCACTCGGGCCCTGGTAAGATCTCATGCCCGGGTGTACTGGTCTATTTTGAATTACATGTTTAAAAGTCTGTATCATTAGTTACTTGAAGTTTCATTTTTTCCAAGTCCTCATGTTCTCTCCCTGCTCGCTGTCTCCTATTTGCGAATTACCAGTGTCTACTGAGTCCTTTGCTTTTACGTGGGTTATCCAAATGTCTCGTTGATCCTGTCACAGCGTAAAGAGTTTGTTACTGCCCATAATAATATGTGGTTTCTTTAAATGTCTCGTTGATCTGGTCACCACGTAAAGAGTTTGTTATCGGCCATAATATTATGTGGTTTCTTTAAATGTCTCGTTGATCTGGTCACCGCGTAAAGAGTTGTTATTATCCATGTTACGTGGTTTACTTAATTGTCTTGTTCATCTTGTCACCGTTTTAAGGGTCTGTCACTGTTTTACACTCGTACTGTTTTATGACTGTATTTTAGGGTTACGTGGTTTGTTCAGAATGCCTCGTCGGTGACATCGCTGCGTTAAGAGCTTGTCAATTTGTTCATATGACCTTGTGTTCTGAATTAAATGCACAGTCTATTGCAAATGCCACCCTGGTCTCAACGCGTTTGTGTCCTACTTCAGCCATGTTGGCAACGGAAATGTTACAATATACTTTCAGTGAAATTACGATTCAGGAAACAGTTCACTGTGAATGCTTGGTAGTTTAAACATCTGGTTACAACTGGTTAAAACATCTGGTTACAACCTGTATTTTTGTTTGTTTACTGCCCCCCTAACAGCTCGGGATCTGACTTCTTGCAAGATTTTGGTGAAGTCCTTTCTACTCTCAGGCCCCGTCCACACGACGCCGGAGATTTTTAAAAACGGAGGTTTTTGTCTTCGTTTCAGCCTCCCGTCCACACGAAAACTGTGTTTTCGGTCACCGAAAACGGAGGTTTTTTATAAAAACGTCTTCCAAGGTGGAGACTTTTGAAAACTCCGGTCTCGGCGTATTCGTGTGGACGGGGAAAACGCATGTTTAGGAAAACGCTGACATCACATAGTGAGTCTGCGTATGTCTTTTTTTTTGTTTACATTCGCTCATCTTGTTCAGCATGGATACGCAGCTGATACGCAGCCGTGTGGACGGAGATAATTTTGAAAACGGAGACAAAAACCTCCGTTTAAAAAAATCTCAGACGTCGTGTGGACGGGGCCTCAGTCCTCTATCAAATTCTCTGGTTACCCTTGGAGACTTCAACATCCATATTGACTCTGTCTCATCTGGTTCTCTTGACTTCTCATTGCTGTTAAGCTGTTTTGAGTTGCATCAGCTTGTGGATTTTCCTACCCATAAACATGGTCATATCTTGGATTAAATTTTTTCTACTCCTGGTACTATTACCAATGTGGTGGGTCGTGACATTGGTATCTGACCATCTGTTTATCACTTCATGTCTCTCTCCTAGCACTCTGCCTCCTTCCTCCAAATCACTTCTCACCTACCGTAAACTTTCATCTGTAAATTCTTTGGTGTTCTTCTCTGCCCTACAATCATCTCCCTTTCCCCTCATTCCCTCTATTCTCAATCTTGATACTGCCTTACCTGTCTACAATCATTCCCTTTCTGATACTCTGAACTCCTTAGCACCTGTGATAACTTGGTATGTACCCTCCACCCACATATCACCCTGGTTTACACTTGACCTACATGTTCTGAAGACTACGTGCAGGTGTCTTGAGCGGCTTTATAAGAAAACTGGTTTGCATTTTCATCACCAGTGTAGGTACCATGCTGAACCAGCAGGTGGCAGTACCACTGGCAACACATGGAACAAGCTTGCTTTGATAGAAGTAAGGGTGTGTCTAAAGTACGCTGATCAGCCATCAATCTCTCTCTCTCTCTCTGGTTTGACCAACACATAGGTTAGACCTATTAAAGAGAGGTTCCGCCAATTTTCTCTCTCTCCCGTTTTCTTTATTAAGAGCATGCGAACTTTGCTACGACTAACAGCAAACAGCTGAGAGTCGTATTACTTAATTAACGAGCCCGAGTTACGGTGCAATCTAACCAGCAACTGATCAACGGTAACAGATTCACCGAACTACTTTAATCAAGCTTGATGACGCGGCCACACGGACTGAAACAACGGCGATCAATTCCCTGTTGTTAAACCGTGAACGAGACTCACATTCCTGGACTTCATATTCAGAAGGACGATTCCCAGCTCACCTGGATGACGTCGCTTTATCAACGAGAAACCTGTGATGGAAATTCCCTCCTAATTCAGGGAGGACGACGACACTACCCAAAATTCTCAACACGTGAGACTCTTGCCGCTGGGCATAGTTTATAAAAGGGTATAGTTACTTGAACTGTAGAGTTAAATAAGTTTTCTGTTAATAAATTCTGAATGTGTTTAACTTTATTTTCATAGTCTTCATCAAGATTTGTATATACAAAGTTCTCTTTGCTGTGCATGCCACCATCTTTTATTTATCTGATTAATGGACAACTTGTAGTCTTCCCCATTCTCAGACACACCACATTAATTTTTAGTTATTAAGCCAGCGCCATTACTCTTTGTTCTGACCATGTTGGAATAAACCAGCTGAGCTCATTACATACAGCAGCGCTGCTCTACTGTTTAAAGTCGGCGCCATTTTAGTTGCTTTGTTCTCTATAGGAGAACTGAAACTACAACTCCCGCCTCCTCACATGCGCACAAGAGCGTGCACACATTACTCTCCTCCCCTTTTTACACACACACACTAGATACCAAATATACCCAGTCTTCACTGTTAATATATTGATCCTTGTTGATGCTGTTTGTTTTAGAATAGTTGATTTTAAATAAATGTATCATTTATTTTCACCAAATTGTCTGTGTTGATGTCATTCAAAAGTGGTTGTTGCCAAAACCTCCAAAGAATTCATAGTTAAATCCTTCAGATACCAAACCATTAATTACCTTTAGTTGATAACTAAACTTGTGGTTCTGGTATAATTAGAATATGAGACTGATTCTAAATTAATGAGACTGATTAATAATTAAGGTAAAACAAATTATATCTACTTTAAAGGATTAGTAGGTGAAACCCCTGCACCAGGTTTATATTGACCACTTTAACAAATTACGCGTCTGCAATAAATAACTCTGGTTCTGACCCTAAGTGACTGTTTAATATAGTTAATAATCTTCTGCGTCCCCCTTCATCTCCTCTGGCTCCTACATCTGATCAATGTAACGCATTTCTTAGTTTTTTCACTAACAAAGTCTCAGTTATCTATCAGGATCTGTTGAAGGATCAATCATGTATTTCTTCTATCTCCACTTCCTCCCAGATGACTGTCTCGCCCTCTCTGTCATTCTCCACTTTTTCTTTAATTAACTCTGATCATATAATTAACACGGGGCGGCATGGTGGTGTGGTGGTTAGCACTGTCGCCTCGTGTGGAGTTTGCATGTTCTCCCTGTGCCTGCGTGGGTTTCCTCCGGGTACTCCGGTTTCTTCCCACAGTCCAAAGACATGCGTGTTAGGTTGATTGATCACTCTAAATTGCCCGTAGGTGTGCGTGTGTGTTGACAATACTGTTCTAAATAATTATTGCCCAACATCTATTCTTCCATTTATTTTAAAGATCCTCGAATGTGTGGTGGCCTCCCAGCTACTTCTGTACATGTCTTTCAATAATCTCTGAAATTTTCCAGTCTGGTTTCCATGCTTGGCACAGCACTAAGACCACTCTTGTTTATGTGTTAAATGATCTTCTCTCCTCTGATAATGGCTATGCTTCTCTTCTTTTATTCCTCGATCTCACTGCTGCCTTTGATACAGTCAATCATGCAATACTGCTCTCCCAACCCTGTGATCTTGGTTTTTCTGGTACCGTTATTTCTTGGTTCACTTCGTACCTTTCAAATAGACATGAGTTCATACGCTTGTGTATCTGTCTGACCTCCTACTTCCCAACAGACCTTCTAGATCTCTTACATCTTCTTCTGTTGGAGTTCTAAATTTTATTGTAAGCGTCTTTGGGTTTCAGAAAAGCGCTATATAAAAATAAAGTATTATTATTATAATAATTATTATTATTATTGTGTAACTGTAAATCAGATTTAGCTTCGGTTGCTCAGGGTGTTTCTCAGGGCTCGGTGCTAGGACCACTACTCTTTACCCTTTATATTCTACCACTCGGTGAGTTGTTACGGCAGCATGGATGAAATATCCATCTCTTTGCTGATGACACCTCATGCCCCTTTCCCACCCCCATCCATCACTAAATGTATCTTTGAACTCAACCTGTGGCTGCGTGCTAATTTGCTTTTATTAAATGCCCATAAGATTGACATTCTTATTGTCGGTACTAAGTCTGTGGCCCTTTCCCTTGCCAATACATCTCTTACTGTTGCTGATATGCCTGTCAATTCATCCCCTGTTGCACGTAATCTTGGAGTTATGTTTGATCCGACTCTTTCATATGAACCTCATATATGTTCACTCACTAAGTCAGCCTTCTTCCAACTCCACAATATCTCCCGTCTTCGTTCATTTCTGTCTCCTAAATCTGCTGAAACCTTGGTTCATGCCCTCATCACTTCTAAACTAGATAACTGCAACTCTCTCCTCTGTGGTTGTGGTACTGGTGAGCCAATAAAGAAAAATGCCCACCTCCAGGGCCTTTCCCCAGCCGTGATGATACTCCCCCTCAAGAGCATGGACAAGGGAGTTGACAGTAGCTTGTGACAGGCAAAAGTCTTCAACTCTGCACCATTGAAGTACAGAAGAAGGACAGGTGTACTAACATTCAGATGACAGTAATGTCCTCTCTGTTCAACCTGTATGAAGGGGTTAAACAATAGGAATTTGTTATGTTTACAATGTGTATCTTCAATAAATAGAGCTTGATATTGTCTTACTTGAATTCATTATTGTCCCTCAAATAAGCTTTATTATTTTCTTATGTTTTTAAAAGTTACTAGATTCCCATATGTGTAGCAAATTGCATTAACGTCAATATTGGACAAGAACGAGTTGATAGCAAAATATTGTAGGCTACTGGTATTTAGCCTTGTGAATACCAGTAGTGATAAATGTGTGGCTGGCTATTCTTAGCGGTCCAAGTTTGTAGATATTTTGTACTGTACTGCATACTACTACAAGGACCAGTAAGCAGTATACAGTATATTCTGAGTACAGTATGTAGTGTGTCTGTGTATGCATTTGTTTCCCTGTTGACAATAATTTATTAGGTGCATCAGTTTAGTTTGCCATGCACAATTTTTTTTAATATGCATGATTTTCAAATCACTGTATTTAGGCCTACTCTATATCTGAGTTTCACCTATTTAACATTTCTAAGAACTGTAGTGTTACTAATGATTAATTAAATGTCACGGCATCATGTGCTGTTGAACATTGGAAGGGCCACATGTACAACTTCTTTAATAGGTAATGCTTATTTGGATGTATAAAAAGACTAAACTTTTGTTGAGGTATTTAAGAGGTTCAAACCTTGGTTTTATTTTCTTTTTTTTTTTGTCATTTCTTAACACAGGTGGGCATTCACAGAGTAGAGAGTATTGGCATGATACTGGGTGCTGAACTCTTATGAGAATATCAGCCATAACATTGGAGTTTTCAGTTGAGTCAGTGTCTCTGCTGGGTTCAGAGGCTTTGGGTTGAGACTTTGCATTGTACACACAACAGTGGCATAGTCTGTCATGCAGATGATATTATGAAAACACATTATATTACTTATATTATATTACTCATATTGATGAGTCTATAGTAATCTATTCTATTATTTTTTATCGTAGATTCAGTGTTCTTTATCATTTTCCTTGACCACTTTATAATATCCATTCAAAAGACAACACAGGATTTCAGGCATTCACTCTTTATAAAGCAGCGTGAGGCTATTTACAACAAAATGAACCAGTTTTATGCACATTTGTTAGTTTTTTCTTTGTTTGCATATTTGTAAGTTATTGATGAATATCTGTAGATCTATAGAAATGTAGCACTTACCCCAGAACTATTTTAAATAATTATACATGGTATGAGAATGATTACAAAACTTTGGCATAACATACTTGTGTTAGTCTGGAAATTCAGATAAAGGGAAAACATTGTAACTTTAGTGTAACTCCATGGATAGCCAATATATAAATGGAACACATTACAACTAATAAAATGTATAGGTTTACATCAGCATACAAATTTCTATGCATCTATTATATGGAATCTCTCAAAAGTAATTTTTTAAAGTTGTTTTTTCCCCCTATTTGGCCATTATGTTCTTTTTTGTGTTTTTCTCAGGTCTGAGCAGAATGATGTAACACTTTGGGGCAAATATACACAGCAGAAGTCCATAACTGGAGGCCAGGATGGCAAACACCTCCACTGCCACTGTGTACTTCCCCGGAGAGCTGACATACGCTGGAACAAAGGCGATCCACACAGCACAAAAGATCAGCATACTGAAGGTGATGAATTTTGCCTCGTTGAAGTTGTCCGGAAGTTTCCGGGCGAAAAAGGCCAGAAGAAAGCAGACAGCAGACAGCAAGCCAATGTAGCCCAGCACAAGGGAGAAGCCTGCCACTGAGCCCACTGCACAGAGCAGCACCACCCGAGCGCCGAGCTCCCCTCCTGCACTTTCTGTAGGTACAGGAGGTGCTAACACCAGCCACAGCACACAGACCACCACCTGCACAAGTGTACAGAGCAGGATTCCAACTCTTTGCTGAACAGGGCCGAAGTATCGCATGACACTGTAACCCGGTAAAGTTGCTCTGAAGGCAACCAGGACAACTACTGTCTTACTGAGCACACAGGCCAGACACACCACAAAGCTGATCCCAAACAACGTATGACGCAACATACAGGACCAAGGTGCAGGTCGGCCAATGAAAGCCAGTGCACACAGGAAGCAGAGTTTGAGTGACAGCAGTAGCAGGAAGCTCAGCTCTGAGTTGTTTGCCTTGACCAGGGGTGTGTTCCGATGATGCAAGAAGGCAGCCAGAATGGTCCCAGTGAGAGTTGCTCCAGCAACAGACAGAACTGAGAGGACGATGCCCATATCATCTTGAAATGACAAAAACTCCACTAGCATTGGGACACACTCTGTCTGATCAGTGTTAGACCAGAACCGTTCTGGACACTTGCTGCACTTTGTGGAGTCTACAAGGAAGAATAAAATTTAGTAGTCAGTGAAGGAGACACAGTGAATATTTCTTTACTTTATTTACATTAACTTTCAATGTTTTTAAATGTGTCAGGAGAGTTACATCATTTGATATAAATGTTAGATTAGGCTTCAGCATGTTACTGTTATCTTGTATGGACTCAAATAACCCCTATGTGTTAAAACCACACAGAAGAGCCAAAAAAACTGAAAATGTTTTTCCTGCAATCAATAAACATACTGTTTTCAAGTTAGTTGAACAGTACCAGTAGCATTGCTAATCTCCCCTGTTGTACATGGTATACAGTCATAGCAGCAAATGGGCTTTCCTTTCTGCACAGCCTTCCTGGTGCCAAGGGGACAGCTCTCACTGCACACAGACACCGGCACCTGAAGAGCAGAGGGAGAAATCTCCATTAACTTCACAGAAACTTGCACAAGGAGGAGACACAGAACAATTCTTTAAGGCTCAAAAACCCGGAGAGTGTTCCACTAAATACTGGAATAGTTAATTCCTTGTTCTTGTGTAATATAATTAAATATGCAAATATAGGCTCCTAACTATATCACACACATTTTTATCCAGTCTTTAGTTGGAAAGACTGACATGGCCAGACATGGCATTCTTACCTGATCACCCCAGCCTCCTCCCCAGACCACTTTGCTGATGTCCAACTGAAATCCTTGTTCTTGTCTGCCAGCTGCATCAAACTGTCCAACCTTCACAAATTCCATCTTTCCTTCAGGTCCCACATGCCAGTTAATGATGTCATATGAGGCAGATACATCCCCATTCTCATCAAAATAGACTAGATCACCTACTGGTGTGGTAAAATTTACTGACTTCAGGTAGTGCAGAAGCTGCTAGCAGAGAGAAAAACACCTATAAGTCCGAATCAGCTTAAGCAAACATAATTTGAAGTTTGACTAGATATTTTTTATGCATTGGAGTTTTTCTTTACTTGCTTAGGTTGTATCGGTTTAATATCAGGACACAGTCCCTTGTCAAATGGTCCTTTGCCAGATTGACAAATCAGCATGTCTTGAATAGCATTTGCAATAGCATACACAGCCTTATATACATTGTACATGACATCAAAGTAGGCCTCCTTCTGACTTTCCAGTTTCTCTAATCCTGTGCACTGTGGTCTTGAGAGAAGGTCTGTCTGGGTTTCAACCAGAAATTGGCACCCAAACACTTCCTCCCAAACAGTCTGAAACAGTGGCTGCATTTGTTGCCCTCCTGGGCTCAGCTGTGTCAGATAGGAGCCCAAATCCTGGATATCAACTTGCCGTAAGGCAAATCCAAGAGTGCCCACTAAGGACATGCCACTCCATGAAGGATTGGGACTGTAGGTGCTCCAGGCTTCAGTGGCAATCCACTGTCTGTCAATCACATTCTGCTTCTCCAATTCTCTCAACAAGACCTCTATATCTGGGCCGATGGCGAAGGTGACCACCACCCTAGCCTTGGAGTTCTGGATTCTCTCAATGATGCGTCTAATCTTGCTCGGTGTGTGGGATTTAGGGATAACTTCCAGGTAGTCAGTGCATACATCTGAACCTTCCAGTTCCTTCAGCAATAGCTGCACGCCACTTTTTCCATAAACATCATCTCCAAAGACAATCCCAACCCAGGACCAGCCCATCAGGTTCAGCAGACGGGCAATGGCCTTAGCCTGGAAGGCATCACTAGGAACAGTGCGTAGGAAGGTAGGGAACCTTGAGTGGTCACTGAGACATGCACAGGAAGCAAAATAACTAACCTGGAGACATGAAGAAGAAAATGTGAAATGTGAAAAAATCACATTTCATCAGTCTGGATCACCAGAGTATGCCTCTTGTGGAAAGAATGATCTGACCATTTAAGATATAACAATTCACTGCGACAACTGAGGTAACAACAACTTATTTATAAATGAGATACTTTTGTAATTTGTTATTTACCAGGGGGATGTCAAAAACACCCAGCGTATCAGCCAACACTATGGAAGCAGCAGAGCGGGCATCGCCAATGATGACGGGCACACTGGGAGCACTGATGCACTGTTCTCCAGACACTGCCTCCTCCTGCCCCGTCACCATCGCCAGCGCAGCACTGAGGGTACTGCCCTCAGACAGGCAGCTGTCTGCAGCCAGGTAGCCCAGAGTGAGGTTGGGAAGCAGGGCTGGGTCTCTGTTGATTTCCTCCACAGTGAAGATCATGGTAAGAAGCCAGCGGTAAGAGCGAAGGTCAAGGCTGACACAGACAAAGACAAAGGGTCATTTTGAGAAATATTGATTGCTACATTGACAGTACATGCAAGTATAAAATGACTGTTCCCAAACAAACCAATAAAATTTAATTTAGAATGAAATTGAACAATATTAAATATGTTAAAAGTGTTAAATATTTTGTTTGTATTTTTTACATCGTAGAAATAATATAATGAATCTAGTTTACTCACCTTTGACAGTGTCCTCCCAGCACTCTTTGTGTGAATGTGTGGTCAGGTTCAGCAGCTTCAATGTGAACAGGGAACAGACCCCCAATGATCACATCACCTTCCTTGTACAGGGTCCCAGAGTTGGACCTGCTCTGCAGAGTGCATGAAGGCCCCACACAGTGCACCCAGACCATCACAGCAAGAAACTCCAGTGCCCACAGCCATGCAGTCACGGCCATAGCTCACCAGAGAGAGAAAGGGATAGAGATTAATTGAGAGAAAGGAAGAGGAGTGCAGGGTTTCACCTCCTGCAAAGAGAGATAGAGAGAAGGAGCTCCTGTTTAGTAGGCGTAAATTTGCCCAGAGCAAAACATAATTTGGGGTAATTGGAGGTCCGCATGGACCTGGAGTCATTTTCCAGTCCATGGAAACAAGCGTGTCATTTTTGTGTCATTCAGTTTGGAATTGCATATGCTTTGCAGGAACAGTTATATAAAATGCCTTTTATCATTTGAGGCAATTATTACATTATTGCTGTACTTCAGCGAGAGTTTTACCCAATGGGGAAACCAATGGAACAACCACTGTGACATCACGATTAGTTCTTCTGTTTTTCCAGGGCTGTGGGAGCACAATCCTTTTCTGCCATGCAAACACACACACACACACACACACACACACACACACACACACACACACATCCATCATAGCACACACAAGACATTGACATTTCACAGGGTTCATTAGAGGTCATGGACTCCTATCATAAATAAGGTACCCCAAGGAATAAAAGAGAGTAAGAATAAGACCAGTTCCTTGTAATCATTAGAGGATATTTCATTTGTTATTATTTACTAATTAATAAAGCATTAATCTGTTTTAACTCTCTCAAAAAAAATAATCATTTAAAAACAAAAACAAAGCTGTCACGATACGGGGGCCCCTTGCCGGCTGCCTCCGTCCACAATGGCATTAGTTTATGTTGTCCTGTTGTTGTTGTGTTGTGTTCATCCCTCTGGTGGGTGGGGCCCATTAGGTTTCCCGACACCTCAGGTTTTGTGTTGTTCACCTTTTCTATAAGATTCCTCCTTTTACCTTGAGACTGGCGTGATCACTTCCTTTTTATTTTGCACTCCTTGCCCGTCACAAAAGCAAGTTCATTTATACAGCACATTATACCGCACATTATTTATGCAATGGTAATTCAAAGTGCATTTCAAGAATTTAAATAAATAGAGTTTCAAATAATAAAATAATCAGACTGAGTGAAATTATAATACAATTAATAGTAATAAGAAATAAAAAAATAAGTACAAATAAAGAATGATGTTACATGCTTTGAGGTTGTGATTGAAATTCTGTAAACCCAAAATGGTAAGCACAATAAAAGTCAGAAGCAGTTAGGTAAGGTAATAAAGTAAAATGAATTTATTAATGGATTAATTCCACAAGAAGCACAAGGCGTCTGCCACAGAGAGCTAATTCCCCTCTCCGAACTCTCATCTTTATACTTTAATTCATAAGCACACAAGGTGTTCATGAGGTGAACATGAGGTGATTAAAAAATATGATTGGATAAACTTGGCAAAAATCACACATGATTTGACAAATGTATATTGGCCTCTCCCCCCGCATGCCCCATCCACGCTTGGTGATCTCGTGATGGTCTGAGAGCCGATGTGGCCACTTCCATGTTGAGACTAGGAGACTGGCTGGCATCTCCAGCGAGGTCAGTTTAGGAACATCGAATTCCCGGAATGGGCCGAGGACGTCCAGGAAAGACAATACAATTCTAAGGCCTACTGAGCCATACCAGACACTGAATGGCTTCAGTGTCCTACTTACAGGATTAACACATATATAGGTAAAAACTCTAGCTTATACATCTATCATGTGACTATTATGATTTACACATAATAATAATACATTTTATTTAATAGCGCCTTTCTAACACTCAAGGACACTTTACAATTACAACAGCAAAAAAATAAATAAATTCATACATAAAATACAAGTAAGAGAAACAATTAAAATATGACACAGTAAAACATGGATCAGTTAAACATTAAAAGCAATCTTGTACAGGTGAGTCTTTAATGAGGATCTGAACTGTAGAAGTGAATTTATGTTCCTTATGTCAGGTGGCAGCGAATTCCAAAGCCGGGGAGTAGAGCGACTGAAAGCTCTACTCCCCATGGTGGTGAGACGGGCAGAGGGGACAGTCAGGTGAACAGAGGAGGAAGATCTGAGAGTGCGAGATGGAATAGCGACAGTGAGAAGATTAGAGAGATAGGGTGGGGCAAGGTTATGGATGGCTTTGAAAGTGAGTAGAAGAATTTTATAGTCTACACGGAACTTGATTGGGAGCCAGTGGAGCTGAGACAGTACAGGAGTGATATGGTGGAATGAAGGGGTTTTTGTGATGATACGGGCAGCTGAGTTTTGAACCAATTGAAGCTTATGGAGGGATTTGTGTGGAAGACCAAAAAGCAGGGAATTGCAATAGTCAAGGCGGGAAGTGACGAGGCTGTGCACGAGGATGGCAGAGGTAAGTGGTGTGAGGGCAGGACGAAGGCGACTGATATTACGTAGATGAAAGTAGGCGGACTGGGTAATTTTATTGATATGTGATTTAAACGATAAAGAGTTGTCGAGGATGACACCCAGGCTTTTTATCTGAGGGCGTACTCACACTAGGCACGGTTTGCTCGTTCCGTGCTGGGGCCCGGTTATCCCCCCTCCCCACTCCCCCTCTGGCCTGCACTCACACTGGCTTTATCAACCCGGCCCGAGCACGCTTACGTCATCACAACGCCGCTTTATTTGGAAAAAAAGCGCGCTCGCACAACACTATGGAGTTCACGATTCTCTTTTTATTGTATTTTTGGAGTCGTTTTGGGAGTGCAGAAACACGGTGCAAGCACAGATTTATCGATAATTTAACACGATTGTCTGCTAATCGCTTTGCCGCTATGACTGTTTAACGTGAGCATCGCATCACAACTTAGTTAAGCGTTAATAAAACTAGCAATTTTTGGGTGGGCAGCGGTAGCAAGTCGCGCCAGCGTTCACTCAGCCTTCCCCCCAGCCTGTGTGTGTGTACTGGATCGCAGTGGATCACGTGCCAGGACCCACCCATACTCATAAAGCATAGCATAAAGGGGAAATATTAAAATTTCCACCACAAGGTACAGTGCCACGGCAATTACAATAACAATATCTAATGAGCTAATCTTATACAATCTCTCATTCAATAGGGTATTTTCTGACAAAATAAAAAATATTGAGCACATACATGTAAGTATTGAAGAGTTACATAACATTGCGCATTAAATGTCCCAAGGAATGTCCATAGTGCCACACCAAGTCTCAAGGAAAAAGGAGGGGTTAATGAAGAAAAGTGCGCAAACCAAAAACCCGTGACAAGATCCGAATTAAAGATATAATGACCAGCAGTCAACTGGTACAAAGACAAAACATATATAGACAAACAAACCACGCTCAGGTGAGATGGATCACGGGCCCTGCCCACCTGAGGGACTAACACAACGCAACAACAACGAGACAACTGCCGCTGTGGAGACCCCCACAAGGTCCAGGAAAACCACAATCCACCACCAGGAAAGGACTTGCACATAACACATACACACGCTGTTATGACCCATTCTAGGCTATAGGCCACCACAGCGTCCAATGAGACAAAAAAACGTATTATTATACTGAATATAGACAACACACGGGTTCTACGTTTAGCATGGATGTATTATATACAGGTATAATTATATATAGACATTGTCATCAATATTTATCTGTAAATCATAGAAAGAAAGAAATACTCATAAACACTAAGCAACTCTGGTATTAATTCAGAAGTGACGTATGCCAACATAATAAACAAAACCCCACACTAGAAAGGAAATACATCTACACATATGAATACAAGTTTACTAAAACAGCCACGCCAACAAGTCAGGCCAATGCCACACAAAAGTCTGCACAGTCTATCAAACGTGCCCCCAAGCTGCCACTGAAGCTGCTGGCCTGTAGTAGCTGCTTCGCCTCCGGTCTGCCGTCCTTATATCCCGTTGGCCATCCTCCTAGGGCGGAGCAGCATCCCAATTAGGAGGGAGGATTAAACAAATCCCGGTCAGGAACCTGGATCCATTTCAGTCCTGAAACAGAACATGTATGCATCCTACCAGTAACATAACACATATACTCCCACTTACCCTGATCCCCCTACCATGGGGGAGGGGTCTCTGTCTCAGCAGGGAGCATCCTCCGGCTCAGGAGAACCCCCCACGTTCCTGGTCAGGGCCTCCCTCAGGATCTACGCTCTCTGTGCCACACTCCGTGGTACGGGACCAACACTGGTCCCCCCAACACACATTTAAGGTGAGGAACATGCGTGGAATTACATGAAACAACGCACAAGCACGCTAGGACAAAACGAACACGAATTAGACAATATGAGACAATATGATCTATAGAAAGATTCTACTAGCTTGGAGTTTCTAAGCAACTACGTAGCACTTTTGTAAGTCGCTCTGGCTAAGAGCGTCTGCTAAAAACCTCTAATCCAAACACTTATCGTATAGCTGTAGAAAATCTTGTGGCTTGGTGCGAGGTACATAAACTCAAGATTAACACGAATAAGACTGTGGAAATGCTGGTGGACCCTCGAACAGTTGGAAATTCTGAGCCTGTGTCTATTCATGGTCAAACCATTGAGCAAGTGAGCTCATTTAAATATCTTGGAGTTTATATAGACTGTGATCTTGGTTGGAAGACACTGGTGACTAAGGTGTGCTTTAGGATACATCAGCGTCTTCATTTTTTGCACAGACTCAGATTATTTGGTGTCGGTAAAAACATTATGTTAATATTCTACAGAGCTGCTATTGAATCAATTTTAAGATATGGTATTACAAGTTGGTTTGGCAGTTTAACAGTTAAATCGAAGACACAATTAAATAGCCTAGTTAAGACAGCAGGGAAAATAATGGGTATTCCTGCCCCTCTTGGCCCTCAGGAGCTGTGGCAGCAGTCTATAGTTAGGCAGGTTAGGAATATTGTATCCAGGGTTGCCAACTCTCAGTTGTTTTGCACAGTAACAGGGTGGACACAAAGGTACAGGGTGGACATAAGGGGCTAGATAAATGGATGTTTCCAGCTAGTATTGGTATTTATCATTAATTTAATATGATATATACTCATATATATATATATATATATATATATATATATATATATATATATATATATATATATATATATACTGTATATATATATATATATTATATATATATATATATATATATATATATATATATATATATATATATATATATGAGTTATATACTTTCAAAAAAAGCATTGGTTTAAATGGGATGCATATATTTGTCAGGGAATGGCACCGTTGTCTGCTGCAGAAAAGCAAAGGCGCTACAGGGCACGTCGTGATGCAGACCCTGACAGAAGGCAGAAATATATCAATAAAGAGAAGGAGAGGTGGAGAAAGAACATAGATGAAGGTAAAAAAAAAAAGAGTGTCAGATCTCAGTGAAAGGGAGAAGACAGCACAGAGAAAGAAATGGCAAGAAAGGAAGAGAATGCAGAGAGAACGTGCCAGAGAAAAGACAGTGTTCCAGTCAATGACCACAATCCCACAATGTGGAATTACATAGGAAAACACCTCGGCTGCTGGGTTATTCCATAACTTATTGTTGGTGAAACATCTATGAAATAATTAGACTGAAAATGTTCTTGATATTTACTTTAGGTATTCAGTACATTTTATGGTTGAAAGTGGGGGGCGGGGGACATGAGTTGCTTCTCTTTAATGAATTGTATTGTTGTTCACAGGTGTGATGTCCACCCTGTTACATCCTGTCCACCCTGTTTCTCCTCTGTCCACCCTGTTACCTGTGTGTTTTTATATATTAATTAAATAAAAACAACAATTCATATGCATAGCTTTGTGGTTACATGCAGGGAATGAACTGGAAAAATTAAATCATTTAAGAATGGAACCAAATTCCATTAAAATTCATTTTTATTCTAAATGAAATGTATGGAAATTAATGTGACTTAAAATACAACATATGTTTTTAGATAATGCTTGTAAAATACATTTGCAGGATAAAGTGAGGGACATTTTGACTTTTAGAAAATATGAATATTAAAATAACGGTGCATTCAGAACACTTATTAATAGAGATGAGAATGTCTTGTAACAGAGTGGACATTTGTCTTATGTCACATGCAAAGAATTTGTTCAAAATTATTAGAGCATAATATCTTGAGCTGGACCGATGTCTATTTCTTATAGTTTAACAAGTCCTCCTGCAGATTAAATGATAAAATCATGAAAAGTTTCACATTGTTTTATACAAACTTACTGAGCTGAAATGGCACCGAATAGCAGGAATGACCCAGCCATATTTAGTGCTGCTGGCAGAAAGTGCGTGTCTGCGTGATGCGGTGCGCAGCAGCTTATTTAGCTAGCATATCTGAGTTTCAGAGGTGAAAAAGTTGTTTGTCATAAATAGCTAAATATTATTTAATTGTGGACCTGAATGTTTCATTTAATTGATAAACATTGCAGTAGAAGAGAATTCAATGTGTGTATAAAAAATGCTCAAAAATATTTTATAACCTCAAAGCAGCTAGAGCTCTGCGGACCCCCTGTGATCTCTAGCGCCCCCCCTGGGGCGGCGCGGACCCAGGTTGGGAACCAAGGGCCTAATGGAATGCAAATGTCCCCAGAACTGCCCTCTGGTGGAGACCAGGTAGAAAAAGTGTGGAATGAAAATGCTGGGACTCCTAGTGTTAATCCCGCACCCACCCCCACCCACAATCTTAATATGAATTGAATTAATTAAATTTAGTACTTAAAATGTTCTTATGTATTTATTAAAACAGCAATATAGCGATGGATCGCGTTGTCCCATTTCTTACCACAGTCCAAACACATGCCGTAAGGTGACGTACACCAACACTTTCTGACATCTATCACAACAAGCAAATGGTAGACCAGGGGTACTCAACTGGCGGACCGCGGTCCGGATACGGACCCGAACGCAGTCCTGTCCGGACCCAATCTCATTCCTGATTAACTGGATACGGACTAAAACAAAACCGTAGCATTTATTTCAGGGCTATTGAAAAAACACCCCGTCACGAGTGTTACGTTTGCCACCCCCGCTCAACAACTTACGTTCGCCACCCCCCCAACAACAAGCCTGCCTGGTTGATGCTTCGCAAGCGGCGCGAGGGTCCGCACGGCGAAAATGACGTAATCGCTGTGGCTCCGCGTGTGCGCGAGTGCCTCGCGCGCTGTCGGTTCGCGAGGTCGTGCACCTCTCTTTCAGGGTTCATACACCTTTATAAGGTGGAATTCAAGCACTTGTACGCCACTTTCAAGGTTCATTTCAATATTTCCCAGCATGTTAAACATAATTAAGTAAAAAAAAAACGCCCAATCTTCACGTCTTCACGTTCTCTCATGTTTCGTCCTGGAATTACAAGAGGCTCGTAGGCCTATTTGTTAACCTAATACAAGAGAACTATTCAGTCAGAGAGATATTTGTTGTGAAACCAAGTAGTTACAATTTCAAGCATTTTAAAGTACTTTAACCTAAATTCCAGCACTTTTCAAACCTGAAACATATAGCAACATTAAAATTGGTCAGGTAAATGTTCATTTTCCTGTTTTGAGGGGTGTTTCTACCACATATCGTTTCGGACAAAACGCCTATCGTTTCGGACAAAACGCTCACGAAAGTATAAACGCCTCCACCGTTTGCGCACCGTTCGCCCCCCCCCCCCCCCCCCCCCCCCCCGCTCAACAACATACGTTCGCCACCCCCCGCCGCACCGGACCTCAGGTCACAGGTATCTGCCAAAACTGGACCGCGGACAAATTTAGTTGAGTACGCCTGTGGTAGACGATTTCCATCTCCATTAATTACAATGGAATATGACTTCCATACATTAGACTTTCCTGTAGTTGGCTTAATTGTGGTGTATTCACCTGTTTTAATTGAATTTCCCACAGCTGAAACTGGTTGACCATCTACAGTCTCTGCCATTTCTGTATCAACATGACGCACACTTCATGTTCACGTGATCAGTTGCTTAGCCAATATTTTGAATTAGTTTTTTGCTTACTTACTGAATGATTAGGTGTTTTCGTCCTGTTCCTTATGCATGGAAATCATTGCATTGTTATTATTATAATTTTCTAGACTATTTATTAATTTGCGGGATTTTTCTACATGTATATGCGGTCCCGCTCCCGCATCGCCTGGACTAATTAAACTCCCGCTCCCGCCAGTAACAATTAAATTCTGTCGCGCGCCACAAGATATTCTGACGGGACCCGCGGGATTAACACGGGAGTGCAGACCTCTATCGTGTACCTCTCGAAATTTGTAACTTTGCACGCGCTGCGTTTCAGCGCAATGAACAAAGTCATGTTTCATACACCTATACAAGGTGTAATTCAAGCACTTGTACAAGGTCCATTTCAATATTTCCCAGCACGTTAAACTTAATAAAGTTAAATATTTATACATATACTCGAAATGATTCAAAATAATTTGCTTTTTTATCACATTATTTAATGGTTGTTTATTTTCAAAACGCCCAATCTTAACATCTTCACGTCCTCTCATTTTTCGTCCTGGAATTACAACGTAATACAAGAGAACTGTTCAGTCAGATAGCTATTTGTTGTGAAACGAACTAGTTACAATTTCAAGAATTTTCAAGTACTTAGTACCCTGATTAAAAATCCCATTTAACACTTCTAGGGTTTAAATACATAGATAGATTCTGTTTAAATACATAGATAGCTAGCTACATTTAAATATATTTACTAGTTCATTGTTATTAGATACTGTATATCAACTCTTATTTCTGGATAAAAACGAGTCACTGCTTATAATAATTTTCCCAGAAACACTTCCGTTGTGTTGTGGCCCACTTCCTTTGTGTTGTGACTGAATTTGCAGCATTACTGGATTTGCATCGCATTTCCGAAAATTTATTTTGCAGCACAATGGGTTTTCTCGGCCACCATACTGCTCGGCTCATGCCTCAGCAGCATATCAGATATGTACGCTGAGTTTAGTCCAGGCATGTCCAGCCTGGGTGCCAAATGTAGCCCATTTTCAAATTTGCACTGGACCGCAACCTCTTTCATAAAATTGATAATATGTTGACCACAGGATAAAAGTAATTTTATATTTCACCAGAAGATGGCAGTAGACCTGGTCTATGCAATTGAGATCTCAGTCCATCATAGCATAATAGTAATCAACCCTGCTAGAGACAAAAGCATGGATGAGAACAAGATCTTGTTTAGTCAAAAAATCTCAGATTTTATTGATCTTCTGTTATTGTACTGATTTTATGTGACTGCTAAAACACATAAAATCAGAGTATAAGATCAGAGTATACAAGTACGCCTAGATTATCAGCTAGTTTTCAGGTTCAAGAAGTCTGAACTTCTGCCTTTCATTGCTATTAACAATTATAAAAATTCTCTGTTTTATCTGCATTCAATTGTAACAAGTTTTGGCTCGTCCAGTTAGTAGCATGCCCAAGCCAACTGAGGGTCTCAGGCACCATAGGTCTGGGCCAGGGCTAAGTAAGTGTCAGCTGCGTAGCTATGGTACGAAATGGTGTGATAATTCAGTCTTTTATGATTTGGCTAAGAGGAGGGTCTGAGAGATAGCGGTAGGGATGAGGCAGTATAAGAGTAGTAGTAGGGCTGGCAAGAAGAGCTTCAGCCTTGTCCCTGCGAATCCAGATTCTCCACTGTTACTGGGTGGTTCAGGTGGGGTGAGGGGCATGTGGAGATGGAGGACAGTGTAGAGTCCTCTTGGGGTTGTGGTGTTCCACAATTGTAAATCATCTCACTTTAGATAGTGATTTAAAATGTAATGCCATACAGATTACTTTTTCCAAAATGTGGATGTCTTCAACTCAGTCACCAAACTATAGATAAAAAGTCTGACTTCAAGCTAGTGCCTGCCCGTGAGTCCTAACATGCCCTGTAGATGGCAGTGTTGGACTTGACATAGCATCTGCTGTGCACATATGTACCTTGCCTGCACTTCTCACACCACACAGAATATTCTTTCAGGGTCAGTTAAAACATATTACTTTAAGCTGCACAAGTACACACACACACACACACACAAAAACACAAAGGATATTCCCTCAAGTTTTTCAACATTTTGACATTCACAATCTAGTGGCATGATACTGGGTGTTGTACTGTTATGAGAATATCAGACCTAACAGTGGAGTTTCAAATGTGTCTGTCTCTGCTGGGTTGAGTCATTTTCTACCCAAAAAATACCCAGACAAAAGTGATCCTATAGGCAGAAACTACTTAACCTAGTTGAAGAATGTCTGACATAATTTGCATGTGGGAACTGATGGGTGATGATTCTAGTAAAAGGAATTTTGAGGGTATGCATAGCATACCGCAATGGGCACCCACTTTTTAATGTTTACACTGTACACACTACAGTACACACTACAGCCTAACATACAAATTAGAATATGAAAACAAATTTTTGTAGGATTTCCAAGGAATTGATCCAATAGGTAATCCCAGATATAGCAGTGTGGGCGTGTTTAGATGCCTGGCATGGCCAGTGGGACAGAAGCACACTAATCTCTTCCATTTCCTTTGACCACTTTATGAAATCCATTCAAACATTTATAAAAGTTAATTGTCTATTCAATATTTTATATTAATTATTCTGGCATAGATAATTGGAAAACTGATGCAGTACTGTGAGGCTATTTGCAATAAAATGTCCCAGTTTTATACTTTTTACTAAGTTTTTACACTTACCCCATAGCTATTTTAAATGATTACACAGAGTATGGGAAAGATTACACAATTTTGCAAAACCATGGCATAATAGAATTGTGTTTATTTGGTAATACAGATGAATGGAAAACATGGAAAACAATTTGCATAGATTGCTAAAATGTAAATGGAGCACATTAGAACTTGTTTAATTTATAGGACTATCTACATAATCATATCTAATAATATAGTTATATAAAGTTATATAAAATCTCCCCAAAAGTAATTTTGTTTGATTTGTGTAAATTAGTGACGTTATTTGGCCATCATGTTCTTCTTTGTGTTTTTCTCAGGTCTGAGCAGAATGATGTAACATTTTGGGGCAAAAATACACAGCAGAAGTCCATAACTGGAGGCCAGGATGGCAAACACCTCCACTGCCACTGTGTACTTCCCCGGAGAGCTGACATACGCTGGAACAAAGGCGATCCACACAGCCCAAAATATCAGCATACTGAAGGTGATGAATTTTGCTTCGTTGAAATTGTCTGGAAGTTTCCGTGCGAAGAATGCCAGAAGAAAACAGACAGCAGCCAGCAAGCCGATGTAGCCCAGCACCAGGGAAAAACCTGCCACTGAACCCACTGCACAGAGCAACACCACCCGAGCGCCGAGCTCCCCTCCTGCACTTTCTGTAGGTACAGGAGGTGCTAACACCAGCCACAGCACACAGACCACCACCTGCACCAGTGTACAGAGCAGGATTCCAACCCTTTGCTGAACAGGGCCGAAGTATTGCATGACATTGGAACCCGGTAAAGTTGCTCTGAAGGCAACCAGGACAACTACTGTCTTACTGAGCACACAGGCCAGACACACCACGAAGCTGATCCCAAACAGCGTATGACGCAACATACAGGACCAAGGTGCAGGTCGGCCAATGAAAGCCAGTGCACACAGGAAGCAGAGTTTGAGTGACAGCAGTAGCAGGAAGCTCAGCTCTGAGTTGTTGGCGCGGACCAGGGGTGTGTCCCGATGATGCAAGAAGGCAGCCAGAATGGTCCCAGAGAGAGTTGCTCCAGATACAGACAGAACTGAGAGGACGATGCCCATATTATCTTGAAATGACAAAAACTCCACTACCATTGGGACACACTCTGTCCTCTCAGGGTTGGACCAGAACCATTCCGGACACTTGCTACAGTCTGTGGAGTCTGGAGAAAAATGTATAACCACTGAATTTAAATCACGAAGAAGAGGAATATTATAGTTTAATCCCAACACCCAAATGAATCTGGCTACATGTAATGTCTGTGTCTAAATTTAGTGGTAATTTAGTAATTTAGTGGTGAATGTTAACAACATCTGAGCTTTTGCTACTAATGTTTTATATATATATATATGAAGCAGCAGGCAACCCACATTCTCAGCATCAAAAGTATCAGCATTGTTAATAAATAATAATTACTACTGTCATGTATGTACTCAAGGAATCAATTTGTTAAGTTGGTTAAAATCACTAGCATTAAGCAATAAACCTAGTGTTTTCAAGTTAGTTGAACAGTACCAGTAACATTGCTAATCTCTCCCGTTGCACATGGTACACAGTCATAGCAGCAAATGGGCTTTCCTTTCTGCACAGCCTTCCTGGTGCCCGGGGGACAGCTCTCACTGCACACAGACACCGGCACCTGAAGAGCAGAGGGAGAAATCGCCATCAAGCAGTCCAAATACGCATATGTGCGGAGGAAAGGAGAATGGTATGGATCTCTTTCTCTGGCTTCAGAGCCATGCTATAAATTAAGATGATCATGTTTCTTTTTCCATGTGCAAGATAGCGAAACATTCAAAAACAGAACAATAACTATGGCATATCTCTCCCACAGACAGACAGTCTGCATGAGGAAGCTCTCAATCTTCCCTTCCGAGAGGATAATTAGGTGCTGTGGATACACATGCAAACAATACCCCCATATACTGGCTCTAAGTTGTGGGTAAGGCAGTTCAGTGCAAACAGTTCTTCTTCTGTTGCATTCTGACTCAAACACACACCACAGTTCCTCTGCTCCCTCAGGATATGGGAAAAATGCCTGTGTTAATATCACCACTCATAATAGCACATCAGCTTGTCTGATCTTAATGTTTATTTTATTTATCTTAAAAATGTTTTAGCTTTAACCCTAACCTCAGTCTTTAGCTGGAAATGAATTACAGAGAGCCAGTCGCCAAGAGCTTTACCTTGTCACTATGGCTCCCTCCCCACACCACTTTCTTGAGGTCCAATTGGAAGTCCGGTTCTGGTCCTCCTGTTGCATCAAACTGCCCCACCTTGATAAATTCCATCTTTCCTTTTGCTCCTAAGTGCCAGTTAATGATGTCATATGATGCTGCTGGATCCCCGTTTTTATCAAAATAGACCAGCTCACCCACTGGTGTTGTGAATTTTACTGACTTCAGGTAGTGCAGAAGCTGCCATCAAATATTTACATTACAATTTACTCCAGGAAGAGATAACAACTCATCTGGATTGTGACTTAGTTTTTTGACTGTATAGATTTCAAACATCTAAATATTTAGAAAAACATAAACCTGAGGGCAGGCATTCTTCTTTACCTGTTTAGGTCTTATTGATTTAATTTCAGGACATTCCCCATCCTCAAATGGTCCTTGCCCAGGCTTGCAGGCCAGCATGTCCTGAACAGCATATGCAATAGCGTACACGGCCTTATACACATTATAGTTAATATCAGAATAAACCTCCCCCTGTCCTTCCCCTTTCTCCAAGCCTGTGCACTGTGGCACCGAAGCTCCAGTCTGTGTTTGCTCCCCAGGTCTGCAACCAAACACTTCCTCCAAAACATTCTGTACCAGTGAATCCTGTAGGTGCTTCTCTGGGTACAGCTGAGTGAGATAGGAGTCCAGACCCTGGATATCAACCCTCCTCAGGGCAAAGCCAAGGGTGCCTGTCAGGCAGCCAGCACTCACAGCGACATGATGACTGGAGGTGCTCCAGACAGAAGTGGCGATCCACTGCCTGTCACTCAGGTTCTGCTTTGCCACTTCCCCCAGCAAAACCTCCACATCTGGGCCAATGGCGAACGTGACCACCACCTTGGCCTTGGAGCTCTGGATTCTCTCTACAATATGTTTAAGTCTGCTCTGTGGTGCAGATTTGGGAAGGATCTCCAGGTATTCAATACACATGCTCAAATGCTCCAGTTCTTTCAGCAACAGCTGTACACCACTTCTCCCATATGCATCATCCCCAGAGATAACGCCAATCCAAGACCAACCCATGAGGCTCAGCAGACGGGCAATGGCCTTAGTCTGGAATGCATCACTGGGAACAGTGCGTAGGAAGGTAGGGAACCTTGAGCGGTCACTGAGACATGCGCAGGAAGCTAAATAACTAACCTGGAGACATGTAGCACAAAGAAAGAAGAGCAAAGACATGGAGAAATCACATTTCATCAGTCTGGATCACCAGAGTTTGCTTCTTGCTTCTTGTGTAAATTATCTGTAAATTTAAATTGTATTAATTTACTGCTACAACTGAGGTAAAATGTAATTTATTTTATAAATGAGATACGTTTGTAATTTGTTATTTACCAGGGGGATGTCAAAAACACCCAGCGTATCAGCCAACACTATGGAAGCAGCAGAACGGGCATCGCCAATGATGACGGGCACACTGGGAGCACTGATGCACTGTTCTCCAGACACTGCCTCCTCCTGCCCCGTCACCATCGCCAGCGCAACACTGAGGGTGCTGCCCTCAGACAGGCAGCTGTCTGCAGCCAGGTAGCCCAGAGTGAGGTTGGGAAGCAGGGCTGGGTCTCTGTTGATTTCCTCCACAGTGAAGATCATGGTAAGAACCCAGCGGTAACAACGAAGGTCAGCCCTGAACCAGAAACAGAAGGACATTTTGAGAAATATGGATATTTATCATTTGAACAGAAAGAAAGAAAATCTTAGTAGGAAAGTTATGCTATACTCACCCTTGACAATGGCCTCTCTCTGCTCTGTGTATGAAGCTGTGGTCGGGTTCAGGAGCATTAAAATGAACAGGGAACAGACCCCCAATGATCACATCACCTTCCTTGTACAGGGTCCCAGAGTTGGACCTGCTCTGCAGAGTGCATGAAGGCCCCACATAGTTCACCCAGACCATCACAGTCAGGAACTCCAGTGCCCACAGCCATGCAGTCATGGCCATAGTTCACCAGAGAGAGGGATAGAGATGGAGTGAGAAAAAGGAAGAGGAGTGCAGGGTTTCACCTCCTGCAAAGAGAGATAGAGAGAAGGAGCTCCTGTTTAGTAGGCATAAATTTGCCCAGAGCAAAACATAATTTGGGGTAATTGGAGGTCCGCATGGACCTGATTTTCCAGTCCACAAAAACAAGTGTGTAATTTTTAGTCAGTATGTAATTGATATTGATGGATGCAATAGGGATAGTCTTTGGAAAAAATCTATCACTGTTTTATTGTATATATAGTTTATTGTATATTCCCTTTTTGTAGAATTGCAAGAGCATCACTTGAGTCTGAAAGGACTCATATGTTCTCCCAACAGGAAGAGGCCATCATTGTTGATGCAAAGAGACTCAGTGTGTGAAAGACAATGTAGATTTTGAAGAAATCAACAGTGTCAGCCATTCTACCACTGACCGTGTTGTAGTGGAGAAAGACTATTCATACTCTTGCAGTTTTACCTTTCACTGACCCTAAAAACAGTGAAACAGTCATCTACTTGGATGACCTGGGATCACTTCCAAAAACACACTGGGCCCACAGGGTTTCCACCAAGACAGAGGACCCCTGTTTCTGGCCTTTATTGTTTAACTTGGTACATTCCTAACCATAAAGCATCACCTTTAGAATTTGCAAACAGACATATATCCAAAAATGCCAAAATTGACCATGATGCCTCAGTAGTGGAGAAAGGAAAAGTTTTCCACTCCCTTGCTCTGGGCACCCATAGCACACAACCCCAGGAAGGACATTTCCTCCTAAAAAATCGGTGGTCACTCTTCTTATTTAAGTTTACATTCAAGGTGGTCACTCTTCTTATTACAGTTTAAGGTAACATATCAGCCGAGAGAAAAGAACACGAAGGTGGATGCGACCGCCTCACTATTTGCACCTTCTTGGGTGCCCTCGACTGGAGCCTGGATTGCGTTATACAGCGCACCGACCCACATCCACAATATCCCGCAAACTGTCTATATGTGTTTCTGCGCAGGCGGACCGAGTTGATAAGCTGGGCGCAACACCGCACTGGGAATGGGCCATCTAGGAGTCACAAAGACCAGCCAGCTGCTCGGAGCTGCACCGGGACATCCACCAGCATGACGTCATGCGCAGAGTGTGTTCACAGCAAAGTGCGTGTACTTTGCCCACTGGTAAGCTGCTTCCCCTTATCACACCATGGCATCCCTGGTCCCACCTGGCTCTGGATTTCCTGACTGATCTCCCCCCGTCCAAAGGTAAAATGACCATTCTCATCGATTCTCTAAAATGGTGCGTTTCATTCCTCTCCCGGGGCTACGAGCCTTCGAAACAGCCAACCTCCTCTTCCGGTACGTCTTCCAACAGTTTGGCTTGCCGAGGACATGATTTCCAATTGGGGTGTGCAGTTTACATCCAGAGTCTGGAGGGACTTCCTGAGTAAGTAAAAAATTACAGTAAGAATATCCTCAAGCTATCATCCACAGGCCAACGGCCAAGCAGTGAGAGTGAACCAGGAACTGGGGTGCTTCCTACACGCATACTGCCATGAACATCCGAACACCTGGGCATCCTATCTAACATGGGACAAATGTGTGCAGAATTCCCTTTGATACAAAGGTACCAGCCGTACCCCTTGAGTGTGTTCTCCATCTATCCCTATAGGATTGGCATCCCAGAGAGCAGCCGTGCATTGTTGGCCTTCCACATCTCTTCCCTCAAGCCAGTCATGGAGGGGCCCGCTCAGCAACGAAGGGGGGGGGGGGGGATTATGCTGATCCAGATCCAGTCACTCTGTTGATGGGTCGTCAAGACGTGTCACTTCTGCAAAAGATTTACACATCAGGTGATTTTCTTGGCTGGCAACATCATCAGATCCTAGTGGACTATTTCTGATCTTACTCCATCTGTTATCACCTGCCAGACCTTCAGAAGTGACAGAAGTGACATAAGGACTTGGACAATCTATCTGTCAGTCAAGTCATGATGGTGGTAGATCCCCAGCTGCCATGAGCTATGTGGCCCATTGGCCGGGTGAGTAACGCCTACCCGGATGTGGATGGACTTGTCCATGCAGCAGAACTGCAGGTCAAGGGTCAGACATACCTGCGAGTGGTTGCATGATTAGTCAGACAGCCAGCATGGACAGATGATGAGGACAGTCTACAGACTTTAATTTACAGTTTTTCGCAGACGCTAAGACCCAATTTCTGAAACTATTGGCGCATTTCCACTAGGGCCTGCTTGGCGCGGTACGGTTCGATTCGCGACGGTTTGTGAGTGTTTCCATTAGTACCAGTTCCCTGTGAGCCGGCCCCTTCGGGTACTATTTTCGTACCGACTCGCTTGAGGTTCTAACCGTTCCGAAGCGGTACAGTTCTGTGACGTGGAGGAACAGCATGACACTGATTGGCCAGGGAGTGTTGTCACAGGTTGCGTCAGGAGAGCGACTCCTCCGCTATGCTATGGACCCCTCAGCCATTTTTAAAACCCAAGGAGCGAAGTCTGTTCCCTGGTCAAACGCCGAGGTACAAACCTTTCTGTTAATAATCAGCGATCAAAAAATCCAGGGCGAACTGGACGGGGCCACTAGAATTGTAAAGGTTTTTAGCGAGGTTTCCGCGCTAATGGCCACTCATGGCTACCAACGGTCCATTCAGCAGTGCCGGTCGGTCCAAGCTAAAAAAGCTTAACGCGATTACCGGGCGGTGAAGGACCATAACGGACGCAGCGGAGCAAACCGCAAAGACTGGAAATGGTTCCAGCAAATGGATGTCGTATACGGTCACCGGCCAGCCAGTAACGGAAGAGAAAACGTGCTGGACAATGTCGGTGCTGGAGGCCACGGAGAATGGTGAGTGTATTGTGATTTCAGTTTTACTACTAGGCTCATAAAAGATGTAATATGAACGTAATATGAACGCATCTATTGTAAACGCAGGAATTTAGAGCTGTGTTTGTAGTTAATGTTACCACCACAGTCACTACTGTACAATAGGTAGCTCTTAGCCTTGCTAGTTGCTAGTTAGCTGTAGCCATAAACACAGCATCAGCAGTGATGACGTGCTACACATTTTGTGCAGTTACGCTATATTGTTGTTGCTTTCACGGGAATGCTTGTGTTTAATATTTGTTATTTTTTACGTTCAAGATTCCCCTTCCACTGACGAGGCGAGCGGAGTTGGCAGAAAATGTTTCCTTCAACCGGGCTTTCCTCGGGGTGCTTGGCGAACTTGTGAACACCATGCGAGACAGACGCCAGTAAAAGCACACAAAATGTTGCTTGTAGTACTATAAATATTTATTTCATATAAAGCTATATGTATATATTTGCTTTTTGCACTTTTTTTAACTATATTATTTACATATGTTGTATTTTAAACATCTATATTTCATAATAAAGTTTGATTTCATTTGATTGTATGACTGATGCTTTTTATGCAGGGTGTGTTCAGCCTGTTTGAGTAATACCAAATTATCAATAATTAGAGCAACCACATACAATAATGAAGATAAAGATAAATAAGTAATGCTATGTGTTAAGGGGCATCGACCGGTGTTGTGGTCATATACAAATGATGTCACGACACTACAACCCGCGCGCCAACAGCGACTTCACCCACATTGGGGTGGTTCACCATTGTAATGGAAACACAACGCGACTGTACCGTTCCGTTGCGAATCGACCCGTATCGAACTGTACCGCGCCAAGTAGGCCCTAGTGGAAATGCTCCATATGTCTCTTTTGTCGAAACTTAACACACAACAGCCAATGCTACACACACAACAGGCAAAACATCTCACACGTTTGGAAAAAGCAAGCACTTCAACCAAAACTCTTGTAACTCTTGCCAAAACCGTATTTTTGGATCCAAACTTTACACACAAATATCAGATGCTTAGCCTTTCATATATGTGACTACATACTAATGTGATAAATAAAAAATACTACTTTCATGTGTTTTTTGAATGTTCAGTGTGTAGTCTGTTCTAAAAGTATATCATAGAACACAAATACACGGTTTTTATGCACATTGATAAACACCATGAAGTAAAACAGTTACAAGGGGATGGTTTATTTCATTTTTGCTTGAGCAGTACACATGGAAACAAAAAAGACAAAAAAATAGCATACAAAATTAGGGTGCATCTCGTCTCGTATTTGGGTCTGGCCACAAGATTTCATCAATATCACAGGCGATGTCCTCTTTGGCAAGACAGCGGGGGAAGTGTCTTCTAGAGTGATGTATCCAGCCCTGACATGCTCCCTCATCAATGTCCCCACAAGCTTCCTCCATTGCCTTGAGAAGAGTATGTACTAGTGGTGTTGGCGATCATAAACTTTCCACCTCGATGCTGAAACAAACTCCTCAATAGGCAATAGGATTGAGTATGGTGGGAGGTGAAGCACATCAAATTGTGGATGTTCGGTGAACCAGTGTCGTACTTGTGTAGCGTGGTGGAAACTTGTGTTGTACCAGATGACAACAAACCTGGACTGTTCTGGTCCATCTCCCTGGTGATGTGGAATTAGTATGTTGTGTAGTGTGTCGAGAAAGGTGATGATGTGAGCAGTGTTGTAAGGACCAAAAGTAGCATGATGATAGACAACACCATTGTGGCAAATGGCTGCACACATTGTGATGTTGCCACTACGTTGCCCAGGGACACTGCATGGCATGGTGTCCTATGTTTCTTCCCCTGAGTCTTGTTTTGGCAAGGTTGAAGCCAGCTTCATCAATATAAAGGAACTTGTGTTCCACTGCTGCAACATCTAGCTCTATTACTCTCTGAAACAGTTTATTCTGATATTACAGTATTACAGTACTGTTTATGACAGTATGAAATGGGCATATCATACTCAACATTGTATGGCACAGGACACTGAAGTAAAGTATAAGTAAGAGGATAGCAGAGCATACTTGCACATGATCATAGCATAATTCTTTCACACTGTCAGAGTTGTGCTGAAATGGTACCCTGTATAGCTGCTTCATATGCACTTGATGTCTTCTCAGGAGTCGGCTCAGTGCAGATAGGCTCACTGAATGAATGTTGCCAAAAGTGATGTTGTCAGTAATGGATGTGCTGTTGTAGTTGTCGTAAAGGTATACTGTTGGCCTTTTCCTGTTCAGGGGTGAATAGCCTTCTTTGTCCCCCAACATGGGGTAGTCTAGCAGTTCTGCAAAAACATGATGTGAACGATTTTTCAGCATGAAATGAAATGTTGCTGTATGTTACAGTAAGCTAGACAACAGTAGTACAGTGGTATACACAGTTCAAGTCTGTGAATTCAGTAGTGTGGTATACAGGATAGCTCTACCTACCTATTCTCATGTCGAAAAGTCCGGATGATGCCTGATACAATGTAGCAGCTCAGATTCGGCTGGACTCTTTGCCCAGCCTCCCAAAAACTCAACCCATGGTTGACCACATGGTCAACCAAAGTGGCCTGGATCTCATCCGTGATGGTTGTTTGTGCTCTTCCTCTTCCTTGTCCTCGTCTACCTCTCTGTGAAGTATTAGCCTCTATTGTTGTGCAAACCAAGATTTGCAACTTGTGGCCTCTTTCTAGGGATCAAGTTCTGATAACACTTTGTAAAAATTTGCTAGGGCAGGGATTGCGAAATGAAATGGAAGCGATCACGCTGTCTCAGGAGAAAAGACGGTTTTAATGCATAAAGTGTGCAAACCAAAAACCCGTGACACAATCCAAATGAAGGATACAATGACTAGCAGTCAACTGGCACAAAGACAAGACATATACAGACGAACAAACGACCGTCAGGTGGTAGGGATCATAGGCCCCCAACTGCTGCTGTATACAGGGGTGACCATGGGGGCCCGCCGTACCATGACAGCTAGAAGTGTTTTCACCTGTGATGACTGGGTATGGATTTTGTTAGGTGAGTGTAGCAGTTGCATGGCAGTGTTTTTCAAAAAGAACACATGGTTTTCAGTGTTTAATGTTTTGTAAAAAGTGTGTTTAAAAATTTCTAAATGAGTGTAAGGCTGAGAATGTGCTTAAAGTTTAGCACACCAGGTCAATAGAGAGGCTACATGGGTTAGGGTTTTCAAAAATTGTGCTATAAGGACCACTTTTTGGGTCTTAGCAGCTGCAACAAACTGTAATACACTGCAACAAATTGAAAACTAAATTTGGGGGTATAAAGTATATACTGCCTCTGTTGTTTGTATTGCCTGTGCAAGATTGTTCCTATTGTGATGTCGTAGTCTCATTCATGCTCCTGGACCCTAACCTTAAACCGAATAGATGGAGGTACAGCTATGTTCAGCAGCAGCAGCCTTAACCCATCCATGAGGCATGCATTAATGCAACTAAGTTCATCATTGATTGTACTGATGTTACAAACATTAGTTTGATTATATTACACGAGAGAGATGCCAATTCCAGCTGTTAATGATTTTCTGCCACTAATCAAACGCTAATGTACCATACATGCCAGTTAGCATGTGTTTCATTTATGTATGGTGAAGATTTATTAGCATTTACTGACATGTAATGACTAAGTGTTTGTTGTATGTGTGTTTACATTTATTTTGTATTTACTACTGGATTACTGCTCATCAGTAATACATTGTTTAGTTTCAATTGCTGATTATTTCCCTCTTATTTCCATATGTGTATGAAAGGTATTATGGTATAAATAAAGGTGCTATATAAATAAAGGCCTTGCCATATTCTCTTCAGTTCACCTTGCTTTTTAATACAGTAGTATCTTCAGTTTATTTTTGTAAATATAGTCTCAACTTTATAAAAACAATTTGCACCCCATATTTCCATATATATATAACATCCTTACATGTGATCTCAAAGACCATGCATGGGTGTATCATGTATCAGAAATCATTTGTGTATAAAAATAGGTACTTTACACACTAAATTTGTTTCAGGTTTTTGCAGTACCTAGGCCAAGTATTTACACAATATAAAAGGTGCATGCATCTTGCACAAAAGCATGGTATTATGTAGACAGCATGTATAGCCTTTTCATATGATACATTTTATAGCTATTTCTTTTGTCCTGCTCTCCCCATGATTGCCTTTTTAGTGTTTCTCTCAGGGTGCAAGAGGATGATATAGCACTTTGGGGCAAAAATGGCCAGCAGTAGGCCAAAACTAGAGGCCAGGATGGCAAAGACCTCTACTGCCACTGAATACTTCCCGGGAGAGCTGATGTATGCTGGCACAAAGGTGATCCACACTGCACAGAAGATCAGCATACTGAAAGTGATGAATTTGGCCTCATTAAAGTTATCTGGAAGGTTCCTCGCCAAGAAGGCTAGCAGGAAGCTCACGGCAGCCAGCAGACCAATATAGCCCAACAGAGTGGCAAAGCCTAGCATGGATCCCACGGCACACTCGTACACTATCTTAGAGCTGATGTAGCGGGTATTTTTAAGGGGTGTAGGAGATGCCGTAGCCAACCAGACTACACATATGGCTATTTGGAGGGCTGTGAGGCCCAGCACTGTGCCTCTCTGTTGGGGTACACCAAACCACTTCATGGCACTTTTGCCTTCTGGCCGAGAGGACTTAAAGATAGCCACAACCACCATGGTCTTGACCAGGATACTGGACATGCTCAGGACGAAGCTGATGCCAAATGCCACATGCCTCAGTCGGCATGTCCACAACTGCGGCTGGCCAATGAACAGCAGCGCACACAGGAAGCACAGTTTGAGTGAAAGCAGAAGCAGGAAACTGAGCTCGGAGTTGTTGGCGCGGACCATGGGGGTGTGGCGGTGATGGGCGAACACACCTAGAACCACCATGCAGAAGCAGGAGCCCAACAAGGAGGCTACTGTCAAGGAAATGCCTAGTGGGTCCTCGTACGACAAAAATTCAATTTCTTTAGGGACACAACGATCCTTCTCTGGGCTGGACCAGAACTTTTCTGGGCATGTGGTACATTCAATAGAATCTGAGAGAGAGGAGAGTGGAGAGGAAACCAGACAGAAAGACAGGAAAAGAACTTTAGGAAACAAAGGATGAAGAGCATATAGATCAGTAGGTCAGTAATAGTGTAAAAGTGTCTAGCTCTTTGACAGTGTGAAAATAATGCTGAATACATCAAGTTTTCTTCACCTGTTGCATTACTAAACTCTCCGTCTGCACATGGAAGACAATCGAAGCAACAAATGGGCAGACCTTTCTGTCTGGCCCTCCTGGTGCCTGGGGGACAGGTTTCACTGCACACAGAGCGGGGAGGCTGAGAAAAGGAGAGAACAGATTCATCACTTCAGGACATCAGTCATTCAGTTATATGGTGCATTTTCTGAGCTCTGTGTGTATACATGTTTTGAATGGTTACCGTCATTAGATTTAACAAAATGGAAATATCTAACTCAGGCACAATACATGTAAATCTGCTATTGGTGGTTTGCTGTGTGCTCTATATTTACACTTAGGATACAATTTCAAAACAGAATATGGTTTACTCTCATTGACTTGAAGTTCCAGTAGAGGGCATCCTCCTCTAGAGTAAGGACCTCGCCCGCTTGGGCTGCCTCATCCACAACACCGACTGTATGGATGCCAATCGATCCATCAGGGTTTGGCTGCCAATTCATGACATCGTAGATAGCCAAGGCATCGCCATTCTTATCAAACGACACATGGTCACCAAAACCAGTAATGAAGTTCACATTCTGCAGGTAATGGACAACCTGCACAAGGGAACACAGACAAAACAGATAAAGAGAGTATTAAAGTTGTTTGCAGGTGACCTGAATATTTTCTGTATAACAGAGGGACACGCTAAAGACACTTCCTGGATTTCAAAGGTCATGTTTTGATATGTTAAGTAATATCCACTATATTCTCAGTTTGTTTATTCTGGATTGGCAGTGCTGTATGTAACATTTTCATAAGCATGTGTGTATGTATGTTTATGTGTTCACCTGCCAGGGCTGCAGGGTGTGTATGTTGGCACAGCTGTTGCCGATGAAGGGTCCTTTTCCCTCCTCACACTGTGTCAGGTCATGTAGTGCATGTGCAAGAGCATAAACAGCCTTATACACATTGTAGGAAGCCCTGAGTTCAGATATATCAGTGTATGCTGTGTCCATGCTACGCAGGTTTTCTTCACCTGTGCACACCTTTTTCTCCCTTCCTACATCAGTCTCTCTGTCTCCAGAATCAAATGTGCAGTCAAACATCTCCTCCCAGAAGGTCCTCACTATGCTGTTTTTGGGGTCCCTGTCAAGGCGGAGGTGCAGCAGGAAGTCCTGGAGCCCCTGGATCTCCCCACGGCGGATTGCAATACCAAGCGTGCCCCCAAGGAAGGGCAGCAGACGTGGGGTGAGGAAGACGGGCGACGTGGCCCAGGCCTCACTGGCAATCCACTGTCTGCCAGTCACATTCCTCTGGGCTACTTCATCCATCAGCGGCAACAGGTATGCCTCAGTGGAGATAACCACCACCACTTTGGCTGTGGAATCTCTGATCACTCCGACAATGCGGCCAACATCCCCACGGTTGTTGTCTCGTGGCAGAATCTCAGAGTAAGCCATACAACCACCCAGTTGCCCCTGTATGTCATGGTGGAAGGCAAGGGCAGCATGGATGCCGTAGTCATCGTCGCTGTAGATCAGACCCACCCAGGTCCAGCCGAAGCGCTTCAAGATCTGCACAATGGCGTGGACCTGGAAGGCATCGCTGGGAATAGTTCTGAAGAAGGAGGGGTACTGTTGCCGGTTGCTGAGGCAGGAGCAGGTGGCAAAGTAGCTCACCTGATGTAAGGGAAGAGAGTGTGACAGACAGAAATAGAAGATATGACAAAGAGATGTATACCTACAAACAGTGTTATTTGTAATAGGACAGAGAGTGAGAGGGAGAGAGAGGGATATCACATGGGGAAAGGCACATATCACCAGTGCTAAACATGACCTATTGACATATCATTGTAACTACATTATTTTCTGATTTTCACTTAATCTTCCATCGTCACTTAATCTCACACAACGCATTCTATCTATGAATTTCCCCTGAATCTGTACCATGGGCAATCGAAACAGCTCCAGAACACTAGAGACAGCAATAGAGTGGGTAGATCCTGGGTCCCCCACAATTCCAATCACCGGGGGGGAGCCAGTGCAGTCCAAGCCTGATATGGACTCATCACTCCCACTGATCAGGGCCATAGCTGCTCGGAATGCCACTGCTAGCTTCACACAGTTATCGTACAGGTGGAAACCCAGGGTAACATTGGGCAGCAGGTGAGGATTTCTGTTGATCTCATCAATGGCAAAAGCCATTGTCTGTGCCTGCTGGAAGCTTGCCATGTCAAACCTGAGGAAGACAATGAGAGGCTTATGAAATGAGCCTGTAAAAAAAAAAAGCTAAAGCAAATTATTAAAGGCTTATGAAATGAAACATTAACAGAAATAAATAAGGAATATATATATATATAATTTCTTTCATGCTTTTAGCAGGAAAAAACTTCATTAATATGACTTTATGATACTGACTTCAAAAATCTTTTTAAGCATAACAACTCCAAACATACTGAAATAAAATTAAGACACTGAGATGGAACTCTTCCAAATTTGGCAGATACAATCCCAACAGCAACATGTTTAAAGCTGTGTGAGATTTTTTGGACAGATAAAAACAAAAACAGCAAGAAACAAAAGACGTGTAGAAGAATTTAACATGGAACTGATGAGCACCAAAAAGCACCCTGGTTAAGAAATTTTAACAGCACTTTTTATGGAGGCATCTAAGACATGTGCAGTGTGCTGTACAGGAAAAGGTAAGAGTTTCTAACCATGAACATGTGGTTCTACTGCAAATAAATGAACCTACTATATCCATCCCTTGTTATGCTTCTCCTTTAAATCGGTGTGTCTGGTTGTTCTCTCAGAGCGTAATACAGCTTTGGAAGTGCCCACTCACTGTTGACAGTAGGGCTGCTCCGGTTCGCTGGTGAAGTTTAGTTCTGGGAACACAGTGAGGAAGTGGATCTCAAACAGCCCCCCCAGAATCAGGTCTCCATCCTGGCGCATCCCACTGAGCTGGAAGTGTCCCCGCAGCTGGCAGGAGCTGGGGCCAGGGGCCAGGGGTGCAGGGAGGGAGAGGGAGAGTGAGGAGCTCCAGACCATGCTCAGAAAAAAATATGAAACAAGCCACATGATTCCGTTGCTGCTTCTGAACCTCTCCCTCTGTCTTTCTACCATTTGTGCCTGCTCTGTGTCATTCAGGCCTGTGATGAAAATGGGGATGTGGGCTGCTGTTTTATATAGCAGGTGTGGTTACATGGACCTCTGTGGAGATGATGCCATTGTTCATGTCTTTGTTTTTCACTTGTCTTTGCTTTTCACTTTCAAGTCTTTTACTTTTCACTTTCATGATTAGTGAATGTGATGGTGACTTTTTTACTTTCTCAAACACAGAACCCAGCTTGAGAAACTGGGAATCAACATGCTGTATATCACAGCCACCCCCCATTCCCCCCGTCAACAAATTACACTCGGGGCGAGGTAGATCTTTCTGACTTGGACTTGGTAAGTAGCTCGCAACCTGAAAATTTGTGGGCACCCCTGCTGTATATCATGCTGTATATCTATAAGCCTATAAACACAATATGTATGCTAATTTTTCTATATTTTGCTCACATACTATTATCCAAACATTTACCAAAAGTAATAGGAAGTGAGCACATTTGTTGCTGGGCTTCATCTTCAGAGTTTCAGTAAGGTATTTTGTTACTGGGCCTCATCTCCAGAGTTTCGGTAAGCTAGTTTGTTTGGGCCTCATCTTCAAAATTTCAGTAAGCTGGTTTGTTGCTGAAACTTTGTTTGGTTTATTTGTCTTACAGTGAGCTCTAGGCCATGGTTAGACACAGGAATGAGATGAGACCAACTCTTCCTGCCTGCATCTAATATCTGGTCTCAGTCCTTTCCTTGTTTGTGTTAAATGGTACAAAAATACAGATTGCATAGCTAAACCCCTCCCATAATGTAAGCATCCTGAAATGAGCAGGATGCTTATTTTAAAAAATGGATTTTTAATCTAATGCTATACAGATTTCTCTTAGTTGAGAGAGAAAATGGTTGCCTTCAGTCACCAAACTGTAAACATAAATCAGAAACATAAACCAGTGCTTGCATGTGAGCCTTAGCATGTCCTGTAGATGGCAGTGTTGGACTTGACATAGCATCTGCTATGTACATCTGTACCTTGCTTGAGCACTTTTCACACCACACAGGATATTCCCTCACGGACAGTTAAACAGATTACTGCAAGATGGATAAGTGCACACATATATGCACACACACACGCGCACACACACACACACACACACACACACACACACACACACACACACACACACACACACACACGCACGCACTTACACACAAAGGATATTCCCCCATTGTCAGTTAAAACAGATTACTGTAAGATGCATGCACATGTATAAATACACACAAGTTTGTGAGAAAAAAATGTGAAACTTCATGACTTTACACAAATACACACATTTTTTAAATGTTCATCTTTGTTCAGAACCAGTGGCTTAAAATATTCAGTCGCCCTTGACAATACTGTGTTCATGGACATGGCATAAACCAGGACACAAGTATTGTTCGTGGCTACTTATTCAAACACTGCACAGAAAAAAAAGAATTGACAAATGCCTTACTGCCTGTTTTAAGTTTCTGATGACTATATTTTCCATAGTTCCGCCTTCTTGATAATATACATATGACATATATACTGTATATCTGTGTGGTGTTGTGAAAGCATGACGCCTAATCCCATGTCCGTAATTTGATTAAAAAAATAATAAATTGTGAGGCTACTTTGCTGGGCAACTTACAGGAACTGACTTGCTTCCCTCAAACTGAAGGTTTTCTGTTTTCTGTTTTTTCAGTAGCCAAATCACAGTGCAGACCTCAGTCACAGTACAGACCTCAGCCACAGTGCAGACCTCAGTCACAGTGCAGACCTCAGTCACAACTTTGTCATAATGTAGACCTCACTGACAGTGCAGACCTTACTCACAATGCAGACCTCACTCACAGCTCAGTCACAAAACAGACCTCAGTCACAGTACAGACCTTATTCACAATGCAGACCTCAGTCACAGTACAGACCTCAGTCACAGTGCAGACCTCTGCCACAGGTCATTAAGCCAGACATTTTAAAGCACAATGCTGACATAGTTTTATATAGAGAATTGGGATCAAATACTGAGGGGAACTAACAGACAGATAACATTTGGTTACACAAATTACTGGATAAGTAGATTTTAGGGCTTATTCCATGGAAGAACATTCCATAATGCTCTTGGTTGTTTTAATCATCCATTCAATATAAACTATTCAATATTCAACAACATCTAAAAATATATTGAGTTACACATTCACAGAAATCTTTATGATTTCATTTTTTCCTCTCATCTGCATTCATACATTCTATGAAGTCAAATTAGGGTCTTTAATGGTGATGAAAAAAAATAATATCGCAAATATAAGATTAGCATTTTGCATTTTACGTTCCTAATTTGTTTCTGCAATACTTTCCCTCTTTTGCGTTTCTTTCTTTTCTTTGCGTTTCACATTTTATGTTGCTGCTTTTGTTTTGCAATACTTTCTCCCTTTTGCGTTTCTTTCTTTTGTTTGTCCCCGGGTTTCCATCCAAACCTTTCGAAAAAATAATGCGCAATTTCCAAGTTTCGGCAGAAAAAAATGCGAATTAAGCCTCGTTTCCATTCATTACAGTTATGCGAATAAACTTTAGATCACGTGAGAGGACGCCAAACAATAGTGGTTTTACGTCCATCTGGCAGTTACGCATTTTTGCACGTTGAGGTTTTGAAACATTTTTTTCTTTTTCTTTTCTATACATGGAGAAGTTAAATTAAATTTTTGCTCTCTCCAGAACTGTTTTTGTATGCATTTGCCATTTTTACATCGCGATCGTGTACAGAACCACATGACTTGAGGCATGATACGTCATCGTTTATGCGAAAAACCCTTTTCCATCCAGTTTTTCCGAATTTTGGCGATGCGATAGTCTAACTTTTCCACCTCCTCTTAGCGTAAAAATCTTTTTGCGATATTTGGGGCTTTTTTCGAATTTTGGTCTTTTTCCATCCAGTTTTTTTCATGCGCATTTTCAAAATGCGCAAAAACTCGGTGGATGGAAAACCCTGCTTTTCTTTGCGTCTCGCATTTTACGTTCATAATTTTTTTTTGCGCTTCTCTCTTTTCTTTGCTCCGGTTTTACCCTCTGTGTGGGGGCCGGGAAAGAGGCGTGGCCAAGAGCGAAAGGCGTGCTGTGAATGTTCAGCGTCAGTTCAGCTTCCTTCCACTTGCTGAACTGAACTGCTGCTGCAGCGCATGGTTGGGTGTGTGCGAGGTGGTGGCGCATTTCAGGGCATTGTTTTTATTCGCTCAGGTTTTCAAAAGATCATTTCAAACCGACCTCAGTAAAATGTTAATAATAATAATAATAATATATATTTTTTAAACGAAGTTTTAAAAGGGCACTTTCGTTGATAAAGGGCAGAGTTGGTGGTGCTTTAGCACCTGATGTCTATGTCTGCACGCATATACCTGTGGTCCAGCTGGGTGACCGTCTGGGTTCAACTGATGACGCTGAACGTTCACAGCACGCCTTTCGCTCTTGGCCACGCCTCTTTCCCGGCCCCCACACAGAGGGTAAAACCGGAGCAAAGAAAAGAGAGAAGCGCAAAAAAAAATTATGAACGTAAAATGCGAGACGCAAAGAAAAGCAGTGACGCGCAAAGAAAAGAAAGAAACGCAAAGAGGAGAAAGTATTGCAAAAAAAGCAGCAACATAAAATGTGAAACGCAAAGAAAAGAAAGAAACGCAAAAGAGGGAAAGTATTGCAGAAACAAATTAGGAACGTAAAATGCAAAATGCTAATCTTATATTTGCGATATTATTTTTTTTTCGTCACCATTAAAGACCCTAATTTGACTTGGGTATGCTCATATATTGTGTACACTCAAGTACGTTTAACAGTTTTATTTTATCAACACAACAGGAACACAAAGATTAAAGACTAGAAAAGACTAAAAAAAGATTAAAAAGAAAGACTAAAAAGCTTTTAGTTCTCTTGCTTTTTTTTGTAATGACTGATGCATTACAAAATCTAAATTTTTTATTGATTTTTATTTAGCGGGACCTGTCCCATAGGATTAATGGATGTTTGTATTTAATTGCATTTTAATTTCTCAGTAAGTCTGTCTTGCTGCTAAAACAGTAAAACAGCTGCACCATATTGCTCTAAGATAATATTCCATAATTATCAATGCTGTTCAACAGTCCTGCCAGTGCTAGCTTACTACTCCTGGCTTACTCTCTCCTCTCATTGGTCTGTTTTACTACCAATTACATGTCACCATTTAACATGATTATAATGTTGTTTATAAAGCTAAGTTGTCCATTCTGTCATGAACTGTGTGTCGGGTCATATGAGCCGATGACCTTGCCCGGGAGCTTTTGTGATGCTAGAGAAAATGCCAGTGGGTGTTCTGGTCCTTCTGGTTCTCTTTCTGCACCTTTGGCACTCTGAGTCAGGCAGTGGATGTGCGAGGTTGGGGGAATTTGCTCCTCGGGTGCTAGAGCTGGATGGTGATGTTATCCTTGGAGGACTCTTCCCCCTGCATTATATAGCTCCAGAGCCTGAACATGCTTTTACAGATTGCGTGCAGCATCGGAGGTGTAGAGGGTAAGTGTGACTGCCAGCAGGGTTTAAAAGAAAGATTTACTTCGAAAGAGACATGACAGGCACACTCCAACAGAGAACTCCTGCAAGTCGCTTCATTCTCTGATAATAATATTAATAATAATATATCATATATAATAATAATAATTTATATAGTGCGTTACTTAAGGTCACAAAGACAAAAAAATTTACTGGCATGAGTGGAGGGGAACAGAGTTTAGCAACAACTTACAGGAGAAGGAGGATGGAAGTGTTGATCTAAGAGGCACGTTTAAGCTCAGTTGTAAAGTGAGAGGAGGCTGTGCTAGTGTCTTCTGTAATTTGGCCAGAGAACAGTACCTTTTGCCTATGTTCCAAATGGGCTGCTCATTTTGACCTGAAAATGTATTGATTATCTCAGAGATGAATGCATGAATGGAAGCAGGTGTGTACTGGATTGTTTGCTGTGAAATCCCATACTGGCTTTTTGTTTTTTATTTAATACTTCAGTATAATTTTTTCCTCTCTATCTTCATCAATTATCACCTCCTCACCACAGCTCACTGCTAGTTTACTCTCTTAGACAATAATATCTCTCTCTCTCTCTCTTTTTCTTTTTCTCACCCTTCAGCTTTGACTTGAGGGCCTTTCGCTGGTTCATGACTATGGTGTTTGCCATTGAGGAGATTAACAGGCACCCCAGCATGTTGCCAGGGGTGAAGCTGGGTTATCGGATTCTGGACAGCTGCGATCACGTCCACTCCAGTCTACAGAGCATGTTCTCTTTGATTAATGGATCCTCCTCCGCACTGACAGAGGGGTCTGTAAGCAATAGCCCCCACTGCCTCTCCAAAGCTCCAGTACCTGCTGTCATAGGACTTGCGTCGTCTACACCCACCCGGGCTGTAGCCCACACATTTGCACCATTTGAGATCCCACTGGTGAGCATAGGCCTGGTCATTAATGTGGTTGTTAAAAAGGTGCTTCTGCCACCAGCAATGTAAGACATAAACACAGCTATCTGTTGAAAAACTGTATACTGTAAACTGTCTAATAGTCATGTTCCCCACAGGGCCTCAGGGTTCTCTAAAATCTACATTTACAAAAAAACTGGATATAAGTTCATACATTCACAGCCTTTTCCTTCCACACTGAAGGAACCTTCCACCTTCCACCTGTTTTATGTTACAGGGGAATTACATGTGTTGAGTTTCAGAGCTGGTTTGAATTGCATTCCTTTCCTATTGTATTGCTTTCCCGGTGCCTGTAGTTCAAGTTTAATTTATTGTGAACAACAGAATTGTCTGTGAGCTCATTGTCCTAATGGGGATTTTAATTCTTGTCTTGTTTTCTTCATTCTGGCTCATTTCATCATTAAATTCATGAAGCTTCAAATGCTTTGATGAAGCCTTGTAGTTATTTTTGCTCTCAGCATTCTAAGTGCCAGATGTTGTATTTATAGATGGATCTTCTTCACTGTCATGGGGGTGATAAGAATAATCAGGAGAAGCAGGTTTCATGCCAGTATAATGTACTTATGTTGTGCTGACATTATTTCAATGTCTGAATTTTGATTCATTTGAATTAATTAATATTAATTAATTAATACTTATGAATAATGATGCAGGTTTTTAAAGGAAATACTTTGTAAGGTACAACTTCTCCTATGTGATGTTGCCATGACAATAAGAGCTTTTGATCCAGTCTGATTTTTAATAGGTCACAGTTTAACTTGAACAGCCCCCTTGGAGAAAGTAACAAAACAATTGTTGGTCAGTGATATTCATTAAATGATTGCAAGTCATTTATTATACTATCATACTGCTGTTTACTATTTAATCCTCCATCTGAGCTGTTAAAATTAAAGCCCAAACTTGTTCCTCTAAGTTTTTGTTATCGCTAAAACCATTAATTATCTGGATCATGCCTTTTTCTATATAATATCCCTCATTTAAAGTACAAACAGGGAGGAAATGTACATGTAAAATTACACAAAAGTAATTATTTGCTACCCTCACAAATAAATTACTAAATTAAATAGTTTACTTAATGCAGACATTTGATTAAGTTTTCTTCATTTAATTTCACTGAGTTCCACTATGCTTTAAAACATTCCTACATATGCTATGAATTTATTTTCATTCATTAATTATGTTTGTTAGATAATTCCTTGTTTCTCTGTGTCCTTATTCACTTCCAGGTCAGCTACTTTGCGACCTGCACATGCCTGACTGATAAGCGGATATACCCATCCTTCCTGCGCACTGTTCCCAGTGATGTATTCCAGGTGCGTGCACTGGTGCAGCTGATGGTGCATTTAGACTGGCGCTGGGTGAGCACACTGGGTACAGAGGATGACTACAGCCACTACGGCATCCAAGCCTTCACTGAGCACCTGGAGGCTTGGGGCGGTTGCGTGGCTTTCCACCGAACCATCCCCAAGGTGCCTACACCAGCACAAATTGGCACCATTGTTGACGCCCTGGAGGCCTCCACGGCCCGGGTGGTGGTGGTGTTTGCTACGGAAGGCCAGCTGATGGGGCTGCTGTCAGAAGTGGCACGGAGGAACTTGACTGGCTTGCAGTGGGTGGCCAGCGAAGCATGGGTGACTGCCAGAGTCCTCACAGCCCCAGAGTTCCAGCATGTACTGTCTGGAACACTGGGGTTTTCCTTCAGGGGTGCCAACATCTCTGGGCTGGCTGAGTTCCTCCTGAGAGTGCGGCCATCTCCTAACCCTGATTCTTTCTTCACAAACCTGTTCTGGGAGGAGCAGTTTAGCTGCAGACTTCCTTATGGAGATGGCGAGGTGTTGGACAGGCCCCTCTGTACTGGTCTGGAGGAGCTGGGACAGGTTGAGAGCAGTTACACAAGTGTGTCTCCGGTGCGGGTGTCCTATAATGTGTATAAGGCGGTATATGCCATCGGCCATGCCCTGCACCACCTGCTCCAGTGCACACCTATGGAGCAGCATTCAGATCACAGAGGCTGTAACAGTGAATCACAGTTCACATCTGGACAGGTAATACAGCATTTATTTATTTAGGATGAAATATATATATATATATATATATATATATATATATATATATATATATATATATATATATATATATATATATATTGTTTTGTATCATTCATATCAATCATTCAGTTTCTTATGACATTAATTCTAATAGCTACTTCATCACCTAAGGAAAGTGAATTTCACAAACCAGTTTGGTGAAAAGGTGTCCTTTGACCATAACGGTGAGCCAGTTCCCCTGTATGACATCATCAACTGGCAGCAGAATGGCCAAGGGGGGGTGCGGTTCCAGAGAGTAGGCGGCTACGATGGCTCTGCTCCTCCTGGACAGCAGCTTCAAATGGACAAAACCTTGATAGAGTGGACAGGAGGGCAGAAACAGGTTAGTCTGAGGTGGGTAGCCATAGGCTTGACTGAACCACATTAGTCTGGGGTGGGTAGCCATAGGCTTGACTGAACCACATTAGTCTGGGGTGGGTAGCCATAGGCTTGACTGAACCACATTAGTCTGGGGTGGGTAGCCATAAGCTTGACTGAACCACATTAGTCTATGGTATTTAGCCATAGCTTTACCATGTTAGTCTGGGGTGGGTAGCCTTTACTCTAGGATGAACACAAATTTAGTTTACTTTTTAAAGCACCCGAGCTAAGTAAGGCATAGATGTATGTACGTGCTAGTCTTTACAGACGAATGGGATTTCTAAAGAAGAAAAAGAAGAAAAATAAACCAGATGTAGTCAGTCTGATAAGGCAGGTTTGGTGTAATTGATCAGCTAGGTCTACATTATCTTCGTAGCTCCAATGTGAAGTTATAGAAACACACAGACACCAAACTTGTATTCAGCTAATAAGCTACACAGATACAACCACTGCCTTAAAACACATTTGTGCAGTTGACCCTCTTCCAAGCATATTTTCATAGGATTTAATTCACATTTTGTGACTGTGACATTTGTTAAACATCCTTGTTCCTGAATTTTAAGAGTTCTTTTGGGGGGTCTCTCTGTGTGGAGGTTCCTGTGTCTCTGTGCTCTTTACCATGTCCTCCAGGGACCCGGCAGGCCCCGAGGCCTGGTCAGCCCCACTGCTGTCTGGACTGTCTGCCCTGTGCTGAGGGAGAGTTCACCAACAACTCAGGTAAGCAATAAGTAAGTAAACACTGTACATAGCAGTAGAGTTGTATCTATCTCAGTTCTGATCAGTTTTTGATAATTGTCAGTGCTAAATTTGGAATTATTTATTCATAAATGTTTTTCTTATCTGCTTTTTTTCTTCTGTAAAGTTTTGGTTCTGCAATAATTTTTTCAAATGTTTCTTTGTGAATACATTTTTAAATATCATTATGTACAGGGGTTGGACAATGAAATTGAAACACCTTGTTTTAATCAAATCAAATCAAATCAAATATATTTGTATAGCGCTTTCAAATTTTTGGTTTTAGACCACAATAATTTATTAGTTTGATGTAGGGGCTCCTTTTGCGGCCAATACAGCGTCAATTCATCTTCATCTTAGGAATGACATATGCAAGTTCCGCACAGTGGTCAGACGGATTTTAAGCCATTCTTCTTGCAGGATAGTGGCCAGGTCACTATGTGATGCTGGTGGAAGAAAACGTTTCCTGACTCGCTCCTCCAAAATACCCCAAAGTGGCTCAATAATATTTAGATTTGGTGACTGTGCAGGCCATGGGAGATGTTCAACACCACTTTCATGTTCATCAAACCAATCTTTCACCAGTCGTGCTGTGTGTATTAGTGCATTGTCATCCTGATACACACCACCGCCTTCAGGAAACAATGTTTGAACCATTGGATGCACATGGTTATCCAGAATGGTTTGGTAGACCTTGGCAGTGACGCGTCCATCTAGCACAAGTTTTGGGCCAAGGGAATGCCATGATATGGCAACCCAAACCATCACTGATCCACCCCCATGCTTTACTCTGGACATGCAACAGTCTGGTTGGTATGATTCTTTGGGGCTTCTCCACACAGTAACTCTCCCAAATGTGGGGAAAACAGTAAAGGTGGACTCAACAGAGAACAATAAATGTTTCACATTGTCCACAGCCCAAGATTTGTGCTCCTTGCACCACTGAAACCAACGTTTGGCATTGGCACGAGTGACCAAAGGTTTGGCTATAGCAGCCCGGCTGTGTATATTGACCCTGTGAAACTCCCAACGGACAGTTTTGGTGGAAACAGGAGAGTTGAGGTACACATGTAATTCTGCCGGGATTTGGTTTTATGTTTTGTGGATACAATCCGGGTTAGCACCCAAACATTCCATTTCAGACAGCTTCCTCTTGCGTCCACAGTTAATCCTGTCGGATGTGGTTCATCCTTCTTGGTGGTATGCTGACATTTCCCTGGATACCGTGGATCTTGATATATAACAAAGACTTGCTATCTTGGTCACAGGTGCACCAGCAAGGCATGCACCAACAATGTGTCCTCTTTTGAACTCCCAGGTATGTCTCCCATAATGTTGTGTGCATTGCAATATTTTAAGCAAAACTGTGCTCTTACCCTGCTAATTGAACCTTTGAACACTCAGATCTTATTGGTGCAATGTGCAATTAATGAAGATTGGCCACCAGGCTGGTCCAATTTAGCCATGAAACCTCCCACACTAAAATGACAGGTGTTTAAGTGTCATTGTCCAAGCCCTGTATATTTATGAAATAGCCTATACACATATGCAGTGATAAATCAGAAACAGATCACCCAAGAACATTCGTTCACGTTTTGCTCAGGAGCCACAGAATGTATCAGGTGTCCTCTGTACTACTGGTCCAATCCTGAGCGGGTGGCGTGTGTTGCTGGCGTAGAGGAGTTCCTTTCCTTTCAGGAGATCATGGGCATTATCCTGGTGACCCTCTCACTCCTCGGAGTAGCTGTGGCGACTACCATCTCAGTGATCTTCTTCCTCTTCCGAGCCACGCCTATAGTTAAAGCCAACAATTCAGAGCTGAGCTTCTTGCTGCTGCTCTCACTCAAACTTTGCTTCCTGTGTTCGCTGGGGTTCATGGGCCGGCCATCGTTGTGGGCCTGCCAGATCCGGCAGGCGGCATTTGGGATCAGCTTCGTCCTCTGCATCTCCTGCATTCTGGTCAAGACCATTGTGGTTCTGCTGGCCTTCAGCTCCACCCTGCCTGGGTCCTCCTCCCTCAAGCGCTTTGGTCCTCTGCGGCAGAGGGTTGTCATTGTGGCGTGCACTGCTGGCCAGACATTCTTGTGCATGACCTGGCTGGCATTAGCACCTCCATATCCCTTTAAGAACACATCATACCGGGACGGGAGGATCGTGCTGGAGTGTAAGGATGTCTGGCCTGTAGGTTTCTACATGGTCCTAGGTTACATCGGTCTTCTCTCCTGTGTTTGCTTTGTCCTGGCCTTTCTGGGCCGGAAGCTTCCAGACACATTTAACGAGGCCAAGCTCATCACATTCAGCATGCTCATATTTTTTGCTGTGTGGATCTCATTCATCCCAGCCTACAACAGCACTCCAGGGAAGTACACAGTGGCAGTGGAGGTGTTCGCCATCCTGGCCTCTGCTTTTGGACTGCTGTTTTGTATATTTGCCCCTAAATGTTACATTATTCTTTTGAGGCCTGAGCTCAATATTAAGAAAGGAATGACTGGGAAATGACTGGGAAAGCATTACCATGAAGGAATGGTCCAGGACATCCTATTAACAGTAACTTTAATACGCCACTGTGTCCTTCCATATGGGGAGCAACTGTCAAAGTTGTGTTGCCACTTTTTAAGTCTCCTTCATATATGCATATAACCACAGGGCATTGGCAGACCAAAACTCTACTTCTTATATTTCATTATACGTTAAAATGATACTTGTATAATACTGTATGTGTAAAGTAATAGGCAGTGTTGTTAGATGACATTCTATGGGACCAAAATTGTAATCACACTTGTACATTGTTGAGGCCAATATCAATAAAGATGGTCATGGATAAAAGTACTTTATTATTATTATTTATTTATCATTACCAAGTCTCATACAGAAATATGTCCAGACATATCAGAACAGATATTTTATGAACAGTTAACATTCATTCAAAAATTCTAATATTTGATAATAACACTCAAATACAACAAAACAAGGAATTCTGTCATGGTAGTGCGGGACCGGGTCTTAGGGGAGACGCCCATTACCCTACACACTCTCTCTACACCACTCCCTCAGTCACAGTCACCGAGTACTAATGCAGTACACCTGTGTCACATACCTCACATTCCTATAAGTGCCTACAGGTCCCGTCATCCATTCTCTAATTTGTTCTGCGTGTCTGCGCCATTATTTTTGCCTGGCGTTTTGTCTATTTGCTTGCTATGGACAATAAAGCCTTGAGAACACCTTTCCTGCCTCCTGCTGCTTCAGCCCCGTCACACATTCATTACACAGCAAGAGGTACAAATAGTATCATATAAGATTCAGTAGAGATTTAATGTTATTATTAAGCAATGTCGCATACTTAACATGCTTGCAGATAATATACATATTTACAGATACAGATATAAAATAAATGCATATTAAATGTTTGTATGTCACACTGATGTATTATGTACATGTAAGCTTTACCATAATCAGTCAGATTTTATGCAAGTTGCTGGATCTTCCTGTTGCTTGCTATTTTTGTGATGGTGTCAAAGAGCCTTAGAAGGTACTTTGCTCATGAGGTGTTTCTTGGTATTCTGATCTGGTCTAAATACAATTATGAAACACTTGGGAGCAAAAATAAAAATTATCAAACCAAAGCTTGAGGCCAGAATAGCAAATATCTCCACAGCTACAGTGAACTTTCCAGGAGAGCTGAAATAAGCTGGAATAAAGGTGATCCAAACTGCACAGAATATGAGCATGCTGAATGTGATGAATTTGGCTTCATTAAAGTTATCAGGCAGTTTGCGTGCTAGAAAAGCCAAAACAAAACATAAAATAGCCAGGAGTCCAATATAACCCAGAACAGCCCAGAAACCTACAACAGAACCTAAACCACATTCCAAGATGATTTTTTCCTTGTAGTGCTTTAGATTTTTGAAGGGGAAAGGAGGAGATATTGTTAACCAAAGCACGCATATAATGACCTGTATGAGAGTGAAGGCAAGAACACTAAGTCTCTGTTGTGGAGGCCCAAACCATCTCATAACATTACAGCCTGGAAGTGTAGCCCTGAAGGCCATTAACACCACTATTGTTTTCCCCAGAATACAGGAGATGCAGAGGACGAAGGTGATCCCAAACACTGTGTGGCGCAGCATACAGGACCACTCAGAGGGCCGACCAATGAAAGTAAGTGAACAGAGGAAACACAGAGTCAGAGAGAAGAGCAGCAGGAAGCTCAGCTCTGAATTGTTGGCTCTGACGATGGGAGACGTCCTGTGTTTGTAATAGACAGTAGTAACACACACAGCTACGAAGGTCCCCGTGATGGAGAACACTGTCAGAATGATCCTGTTACCGCCCGGTCTAGGTCAGACGGTAACAGCGAATGAATGATGGAGTGATTGAGGAGTGAAATAATAAAGGGGAACCGACAACACTTTAACTGATCCAATAATGTGTATTTGGACAACATGAAAATGCAAGATGTAACAAGCATTAGCTTAGCACCTCTGACTTCAGGTAGGCCACGCTGAAAACGGGAAAAGAAAACTAAACAACAAAACAAACAGCGGCCTACCCTACCTGGTGCTAAGCGACTTCTTTTAAATGTTAACAACAACAACCAAGAAAATAAAAGAGAACACTACATAACAAACACAACTACGCAAAAACAGAGACACAGTCCACCACACACACACACAAGAACAAGGGGCAGTCTAACAAGTCTCGATTACGGTTAGCAGATGTGTATAATCCAAAATCAACCCCAAAACAGGGAGATCAAACGAGGAGAGCCTGCCACTCTCTCCTCCCGTCTTCACTTCCAGGAAGCCTTTTATAGGAAGCTGTGGATTGACTTGTCAGGCACCACCCAGAGCCATGTGACCCCATCATCCCGGGTGCACCTGAAAGAAATTATAACACAACACACATTCCACAGCACACCACGCTCCCTCGGGAGAGCAGCACAATCATACAGTAATATCTCATCACGCTCCCGCAAGAGATTAGTACAATGTGTACAGTAATGACTCATCTCGCTCCTGCAAGAGAATAGTACATATCAGGACCTAACAGATCCCAAGCGTGTCATCCCAGGACAGGAACTCAACAGGTTTGGGGAGGCAGCTGTCTTGTTTGGTGTTTGGCCAGAACTCCGGAGGGCAGTGCACACAGTCCAAAGAATCTAAAAGATGAAAAGGTTAAAGCTCTATTTAGCTGGGAATGTCCATAAACTTTTCACAATGTAATATGTTTCTGTTTTTCTTGTCTTTTTTTCACCTTTTACTATTTTGGCCACTATTTTTAAAGGTAGATGTTATATTGTTCTAATCAACTTCTGTATTATAGAAGTAAGTATAAAATATGTTACTAGGGAAAAAATAAAGGCAGAATACACAAGCCTACTGATGAGTGTTTATGAAATCAGCACTGATGTCTCCATTCTGTAGAATGAGATTTAAGTTGAAGGTAATAAAATCTTCATTTCACATTATGCTCTGTTATACAGAACCTGTTATTTTACTGATCTCTCCCTCTGCACATGGTATACAGTCATAGCAGCAGACAGGCATTCCTTTCTGCACAGCCTTCCTGGTGCCTGGAGGACAGCTCTCACTGCACACAGACACTGGAACCTGGGAAAGACATATCTGACATATCTAAATAAAAATAAGCAATTCATGCAATTTTTATCAGGTGAAGAGAGCAAGGAAAACACAACAGTCAATTATTTCGTCTTGAGTTTAAACCCCCTGCAATCATTTACTGTACTTACTGAGTACAGGGTGTGATATACAGTACCTCAGTCTGCCCTCCCACCCAGCTGACAGCACTGCTCATTCTGAACTCCTGTCCTTTTGTTTTGGACGAGTCATAGTAGCCCACTGGCACAAAATTCAAAGCACCATCTTTCTTAAACTGCCAGTTTATGAGTTCATAGATGGCTACGGGGTCTCCATTGGAATCAAAGTTGACCTGATAACCATTCTTTGTGGTGAAGTTCACTTTCTTGAGCTGGTCGAGTATCTGGAGTAGATGCCACATAATTAATCATGACATTTAGTGAATTCCACCACAGACAAATTGATTTGAGTCCAAAGTTAGTTCTGGAAAGCACAAATAGTGCCACTCTTAGGCATTCATTAATATTAATACTACTACATGCATATTGGACTATACAAGCATTTTACTAAATATCCATCCATTTCAACAATCAGGCAAGTTGGGACTTGTAAGTAGCAATATACCTGCCACGGTGCGAATTTAATAGTCTTGTCGCATTGTGTGTCATTACAGATAACACCGTGGACTGCATGAGCTATGGCGTATGTAGCTTTATACACCATATTAGTAACTCGCAGCTGTGACGTGTCTGTGTATGGGTTCTGTAGCGCGCGGATGTCCTCACTGCCGTCACATTTCCGCACACCTGTTCGTTCTTTTAGGCTACAGCTGAACGCGCTCTCCCAAAATTCCTTTAGAAGAGACGACTGCATGGCTTGTGCTGGAGAGAGGTCTAGTAGAAACTCACGAAGGCCTGTAATAACTGATCTGGGGATCCCAAAACCTATCGCGCCTGCACATATGTTGTACCGCAGAAACTCTGACTCTATTATCCACGTTTCGCTGCCAATCCACTGAAGCGGAGGCGGTGGCTGTCGTGACAGTTCTTCCAAGAGAAACCTCATGTCGCCTGACGCTAGAAACGCTACTATTACTCTAGCCGTTGATCGACGGATGACATTTGCCATTCTCTCCAGTTTACTGCGAGGTTGTGTCCTGTAATAAGCCTCGGAGTACTCCACACAGATACCCTCCTCCTGCGCAGCCTTTAGAAACGCTGCCATGCCATTATTTCCATAGTCTGAGTCACTGCGCACTGCCCCAATCCATGTCCAACCGAAATATTTCACCATTCTCGCCAGTGCGGCCGCTTGGTGTTGATCACTCGGTACCGTCCTGAAGAAGGTGGGAAACTCCCGCTTATCACTGAGGCACGCACAGGTTGCATAGTTACTCACCTGTAATTTAGTCAGTGATGGAAATAATAAGATTATTTTAGCACACTTAATCAGTTATCATTTTACGATTATAGTTACTATAAAACAGTGATAGTTTAAAATACGAAATGATGTGGTATAGGCTATTCACCTGTGGAATTCCAAACAGACCCAGGACTCTCGCCATGCTAATTGACGGGGTGGATGCAGATTCTCCTACAAGAGCAGGTACAGCAGCAGCTGCTGGTTTTGAACAGGAATTAGCGTGAGTGAAAACAGGGTCTAAGCCATTTGCAAACTGAAATGATACTTTGATTGCCATCGGCACAGCAGAGCACGAGTCATATATCTGGTATCCTAACGTGATGCCCGGCAGTAGGTCGGTTCTGTTGTTGATCTCGTGGACAGTAAACTCCATGGCACGGGCGAAGCGCAGCTCCCTGTAGTCTATGCTGCGCAGGGGCCAGTAAGAAAAACAAATATTAGGCAAATTCGATGCAAGCTTTTTAGCTTACTTTTGTAGCACATAATAAGTGGTAAACATCATTTCATTATAATCTTTCTGACGTAAAACCCTGTTTTCTGTTTTATCCACTCCACCCTCACAGACCTTCCAGAGGACTGTGGTTGTAGTGGTCGCTTGGTGTAGGTGTTATGTTCTGATCTGATGTAGTAGTGAATAGAGAAAATTCCTCCAATTACAAAATCTCCATTCATAGAAAGCCCAGGCATCTGAGGCTCAGCCCACAGTCTGCAGCTGACTGGGTTTGCTTTACATCCTGCAGGGCTGAACACAGTCATCCACAGCACTGATACAAATGGCACCAGACTTGAAGTGATCTGCATGGTGGGTTTGGTGCCTTCCAACATTCTGAAGGTCTGGATGTCTGTTCTGCAGTGGTTTATATAGCTAGAGTCCCATGAGCATTGCAAATAATGTGGGTTTGTATTTGCAACAGGAGGTGTGGTCATGTATTAAATATTACTCATGATTATGATCATATTTTGTGTTGTGGATGTTTCAGGTTTATAGAAAGATTGGGAGGATAACTTTAAAATGTATTCCATTACAGATTACTGATTACCTAAAATATCATATCAATAATCAAATTCCAAATGATTACTATAATAAACTAATCTAACTACTGTTTTTTGGATGACTGTTTAACCCATTAACTGACAATGAATTTGGAGGATTGTGAGCCAGAATGTCTATGAACCAGCTCTCATAGCTTCTCATATTTCTTTGTGCAGACTATCGAGGAACTCAGTAGATGTGTAAAGGTTGACCACGTAAACTCATCCCTTCTCCTGCAATTCAGCACTCCCTTTGCTGCAGAATGCCAAATCCTGTCACCATAGGAATAGCAGCCTGTTGCATACTTGACCGCTTGTGTGCCATTGCAACATTAATTTGTGTACAAGAGCAGTGATTGAAGGAGTTGTGCTGATTTTAGATGTGACATTTGCAGCTCGACAGCTTTCAGTCAGAGGCATAAGTCAACCATTGAACCATTGATATTGAGCAGGCAAACCTCATCAGGGGACGAAGAGACAGGACTCAGTTTCAAGCAGCATGGATATATTAGGGAACATTATCAAAGTTAGAAACCAGGCAATATATCAGGTGCAATATATCAGAGACAAAAGAACAGGCAGGAGAAGTCAAGCAAGAGTGTTCAGTAACATAGAATCAGACAAATAGGGTAAACAGCACAATTATACAACCTGAACCTTCACAAGCAGTCAAGAAGAAGGTGGGAGAGAGCAGGTGGCAGGTGTTTGACCTCTGTGTGACCTTTGGAAGGTGGATGTGCAGTGTTAGGGACAGTGACAGCTTTATTTATGCTTGAAATTAACAAAGGGATCTATAAAAGAACAACCTTCACTATAAAAAACAGGAAATCATTTTGATCTGTGTCATGGAAGAGTATAGCAGGAGTGAGAGGAAATCAGCACTGGTGATTCTTTTTAGTTTTAATTTAGTTTAATTATACAGTTTAGTTTTATAATATAAAATTATATTCAATATCCATGTATAAATATCATGTGATGCTAAATAACGTTCCAGGGCCATGGTGAACCATGTCATACATTATCTGTATGTAATAAATATCTCCATATATGCTTTCTTTCCCATTGTGTCTTATGAAGGCTGGCTATATGGTTGTGATTGATCTGTGTTTTTGTATTGTTTAACTCATTTATTTTCATCATTGTGTTGTGATAATTTTTCTTTCTTATCTATGACTCTTGTGTCTATTATGTATTTTATAATTATGGATTAGTATGGATGCCTTCTGCCTGACTGTTTTGGACAAATCTGTGTAAACATCTTTATCACTACTAATTACAGAAGACTCCAGTGTGTTTTGAAGCTGTGAATACATTTGGTCTGCAAATCTCGAAAACCAGCAGGATAAGCTTGCACAGTCTATTTAATGGGATGTGTAACTTGTTCAGTAAGTAATAAAATATACTTCTATCATGTAATTTATCATTTAATAATCAAGTGATTTATTAATCATGCTACCACATATTAACCAAATACATGCAGAAATATTACAGTGCAGATTTCAGGCTTGGGTGCATGCAATTCACAACAATGAAAATTAGTTCACAACAATGCAAATATTACAGCATTTGTCAGATACTACACTCTAGAGGGACTTCTATATGTATACAACACCAGGTGTGCTTCTTGGAAAATGAACAAAATCCGTTAAAATTCTAGGAAAGAAAGTGATACATGTAAATGATACATGGTACAGAGGTTCATTGATGGCCTCAACTATCGGCAGCAGATTTTGTGTTGACATACTGTGTCTTATTTATGACATCATGGGCTTGCATGCATGTTCGTGTAGGGGTTTCACCTACTAATCCTTTAAAGTAGATATAATTTGTTTTACCTTAATTAGTAATCAGTCTCATTAATTTAGAATCAGTCTCATATTCTAATTATACCAGAACCACAAGTTTAGTTATCAACTAAAGGTAATTAATGGTTTGGTATCTGAAGGATTTAACTATGAATTCTTTGGAGGTTTTGGCAACAACCACTTTTGAATGACATCAACACAGACAATTTGGTGAAAATAAATGATACATTTATTTAAAACCAACTATTCTAAAACACAAACAGCATCAACAGGTATCAGTATATTAACCAGACCCTCCAGAAAGTCACGATGTTGCGATTTGCAACTTCAACGCAACTTCAAGCAAACCCTGCGAATTCAGGGCGATGTTGCAACTTCAGCCAATCATCGTAACTTTCCCGCAAATTTGACCAATCGCTGATGTCGTCTTGATGTGACGTCGACAAACTCCCCCCTTACTTCCATATATACGTTCAAGAGGACCAGACTAAAAGCAGCATGAGCGACGAAAGTAACGGCAAAAAGATCGGGAAAAGCATTATCCCGGTACACTACATGAAAGCGGGGATAAACTGTTTTTTTTTGTTTTCAGTGTTTTATTGTTTCACAACGATGGGTTCATACATGTGTTTCCAACAAGTTTAACATTTCTAGCACCAGCCCATCCACTCCAAGTGATTTTTCATAGTCTTTTAAGAGACGGAAAGTCCATTTCTGCCACCGAGCTGTTGCACTTCGAGGGATCATTTCAAGAAAGGGAGAGGGATCATTGTGCATTCTCTGTCCCAAGACCTGTGTTTCAGGGGGCAGGGCATACAAAATCTTGAGAGGGATCATTCCTGCCCAAACTATAGAGCACATATGTCAAAGTTATGGCCCGCGGGCCAGATCCGACCCGCGAATTGATTATCTATGGCCCCTGGATGATATTTAATTACTATTAGAACCGGCCCGCAGGCCACAGCCGCCCAATGGTGTTTTGCACGCACAAACACTACATTCCCGCACAATGCAACGGTAGCCCGCGAAGTCACTGCAGCGCACGCAAGCGGCGAGGGTCTGAGATAAAGTTTAAACTTTAAACTGAGAAAGTTTAAAGTCAGAGATAAAGTTTATTTATCTCTGATCCATATCGATGAGTTACTAGTTCGCTCTGGCGCCAACCACTGGCGATTGATCTCGATATAATACTTAATTTGTGTCCATTTTACAGGCCGCCCGGTAACAACTTACGTTCGCTAACCCCGCCCCTCCGTCAACAATTAATGTTCTCCACCCCCTCCAGGACTCAAATCTCACTCCAAGCGATCTTGAAAAGTTGGCAACCCTGAATAAATAGGTAAATAGATAATTAAAATGGACTACTAAATAGAGGAAACCATAAAACATTTACTCCCTATTGCAATGTACTCACAAAAAAGCAAAAACACACCGCAACTTCCATCGCAATTTTTTTGAAAAACACCTGCAACATCAAACATTTTAGCCCGCAACAATCACAAAAAAGGCCCGCGAAATCCTGGTGGGACTGATTAACAGTGAAGACTGGGTATCTAGTGTGTGTGTGTGTGTGTGTGTGTGTGTGTGTGTAAAAAGGGGAGGAGAGTAATGTGTGCGCGCGCTTGTGCGCGTGTGAGGAGGCGGGGGTTGTAGCCTCAGTTCTCCTATGGAGAACAAAGCAACTAAAATGGCGCCGACTTTAAACAGTAGAGCAGCGCGACTATGTTAATGAGCTCAGCTGGTTTATTCCAACGTGGTCAGAACAAAGAGTAATGGCGCTGGCTTAATAACTAAAAATTAATGTGGTGTGTCTGAGAACAGGGAAGACTACAAGTTGTCAATCAGATAAATAAAAGATGGTGGCATGCACAGCAAAGAGAACTATGTATATACAAATCTTGATGAAGACTATGGAAATAAAGTTAAACACATTCAGAATGTATTGACAGAAAACTTGGTTAACTCTACAGTTCAAGTAACTTTGCCCTTTTATTAAACTATGCCCAGCAGTGAGAGTCTCACGTGTTGAGGGTAGTGTCGTCGTCCACTCTGAATTAGAAGGGAATTTCCACCACAGGCTCCTTGTTGATAAACAGCGATGTCGTCCAGGTGAGCTGGGAATCGTCCTTCTGGATATGAAGTCCAGGAATGAGAGTCTCGTTCACGGTTTAACTACAGGGAATTGATCGCCTTTGTTTCAGTCCGTGTGGCCACGTTAGCAAGCTTGACTGAAGTCGTTTGGTGAATCTGTTGTCGCGGTAACGTTGATCAGTATGTTGGTAGATTACACCGTAACTCGGGCTTGTTAATTAAGTAGTACGACTTTCAGCTGTTTGCTGTTAGTCGTAGCAAAGTTTGCATGCTTTCAATGAAAACCGGAGAGAGAGAAACGACGGAGCCTCTCTTTAATAGGTCTAACCTCGGTGTCAGTCAAACCAGAGAGAGAGTGATGAATGGCTGTTCAGGGTATTTAAACACCCAGTGGCGGACTTAGCAATTTGGGGGCTCAAGGCGAATTTAGCTAGGGGGCCCATCAACATTATTATGCGAGAAATAAGTCATCTAATCAGGGGGCCCCTACAGTGGGCTGCAGTGGGAGGGGCCCAAGGCAGTTGCCTAGCCACGCCTCTATGCAAAGACCGCCTCTGTAAACACCTGAACTGTATGTGGCACCAGCACCCCGATTGCCCAATTCTAAAGCGGACTACGCCACCCCTTAGTTTACTCCAAGAGCAAAGAGGAGCTCTGAATGAGTACACGCACACAGGTCACTTCTTTAGAAAATACACAGGTTCTTTATTAACCATTGGTCATTATTAAAACTTGGCTGACATAAAAAACACTTCTCTTTAATAAGTATGATAGCCAAGGGATAGCACAACTTTATAAAAAGAGTATAGATATGACTACGGTCTTTAAAACAAACCCTAGACTGAGCTCTGGGAGTGGGATGTATACCTGACTACTAAAATTTCACACCAGGGAAAAGTCCAGTGCCTGGACAGAAAAGAAAGAAAAAAAAAGAAACACACTGGTTAATTAGTTAGTTAATACTGGTAATATCACTGCAAACCCACCCTTAATTGGACACTACACACCTCAATCACTACAGAAGCAACCTCCCAAGCCCCCAAGCTTAGACAGCTTCAACGAAGCTCCAAGCAGTCATTCTACCACGCAAAAGTTTAAGAAAACACAATCAAACAAACAAAAAAATTTACAATATGACATACGAGCCAGAGCAGATTAAAGTTAATCTAAAATCTTAATAAAATAAAAGAAAAAAAAAACAAAAAAGGAAAACCCCAAAACAGCAGCTAGCCCCAGTTCGCAACTACTTATACCTGGTAAACAAAAAGAAGCAAGAGGGCAGCGTCACATCGGCATGATACATTTCTAGTGCTAAAATTAGGTGACAATCAGTTCCGGAATCTCAAATATAGTCCCAATAATTAGGGACATAACCAGGTCACGTACTTGATTTATAACAGGGCTCTCAAGTCTCACGCATTGAGCGTGTGACACACGCATTTGACCGTCTTCACACGCTCACACGCCACACTTCCAATTTCACACGGCGAGAAAAAAAATCTAGTTTATTTACCTCCGATCCATATCTATGTCGCCCTCCACTGGCGATCGATCGCGATATACAAACCCCCATCCCGCTCAACAACCTACGTTCGCCACCCCCCGCTCAACAACTTACGTTCGCCACCCCCACCCCCCCGCTCAACAACTTACGGTCGCCCCCCCCGCTCAACAACTCACGTTCGCCACCCCCCCCCAACAATTAACGTTCGCCACCCCCCGTCAACAACTCTCACACTCACACATGAATCCAAATCTTGAGAGCCCTGTTATAAAAATAAACAGCTGAACACAAATGCCTACATTCCCCAAATCTCAGGCAGTACCTCTCCACCGTTCGTCCGTTTGTCACACTAACGTGTCCCAGTCCTTTTCTGAGCATAGATAAAATACCTGTATTACTGGGCAAACAGCAACTATAATCAGAGGCCCGGATAAAACAACCATAACTTTCAATAACGTCTGTGTTCTCAACGTCCCGGAGGAATCGTTCTCCGTTGAAGTAACACTCACGCCGACCACACGGATCCGCACCGCGTCTCAATTCCGGTCGGATAACCTACTTTATTTTCTCTTCCACTGTGGCAGAAGTTGCGACTACCGTGCACGGACGCTAGCTCGCTATTGCTAATCAGGACCACCCCCCCCCCCCCTTTTTAGCTGCCCATATATCTGCTGGTCCAAAACAACCACAGGAAACTCCGCCAATTACGTTTTGCGACCAATTAGGCATGGCCACAGGTCCCTACCTGCTACATGTAGACAAACCCTTACTTCCGTCAAAGCAAGCTTGTTCAATGTGTTGCCAGTGGTACTGCCACCTGTTGGTTTAGCATGGTACCTACATTCACTTCCTTTTTTCTTCAGGTTTTCCATATATATATAAATATATTTGTAAAACTTAAAAATGGGCGAGGTGTGCCTCTATCCCTCTAAAGCTAGCTCACCTCAACCGTGGGCTGTGGGTCGGTCGGGTTGGTGATGGGTAGCTGAACCAGAGAATGAACTGGGAGACACATGGTTATTGGTTCACTGGTTCGTCTTTTAATATCACTAAACAGGCTGCCGCTCTGGCTACATGAACCCAGCACACACACTCATCAATCTCCCGCCTTACTCTCCTTTTTCTCTCCTCTTAACTCCCGCCCTACATGACACATCATCCCAGTCCATACCAACAGCAGTTGAACATAGAACATTAATTTAAACTGGTAAATTCTTATTATATATATATATATATATATATATATATATATATATATATATATATATATATATATATATATATTACATTAAAACAACAGCAACAGGCTTAAAAAGGTTAATTTCCTCCAATTTCCCATATATGGAAAACCTGAAGAAAAAAGGAAGCGAAGATGCATGCAAGCCCATGACGTCATAAATAAGACACAGTAACCATTGTCAACACAAAATCTGCTGCCGATAGTTGAGGCCATCAATGAACCTCTGTGCCATGTATCATTTACATGTATCACTTTCTTTCCTAGAATTTTAACGGATTTTGTTCATTTTCCAAGAAGCACACCTGGTGTTGTATACATATGGAAGTCCCTCTAGAGTGTAGTATCTGACAAATGCTGTAATATTTGCATTGTTGTAAACTAATTTTCATTGTTGTGAATTGCATGCACCCAAGCCTGAAATCTGCACTGTAATATTTCTGCATGTATTTGGTTAATATGTGGTAGCATGATTAATAAATCACTTGATTATTAAATGATAAATTACATGATATATATATATATATATTCCTTTGATGCTCTCGTACGCGTTGTTTACATATTCCGCTTCAGAGGAACACGGAGCTGTAGAACCATAGGCTATTTTGTTTGGAACTGTAACGTATTGAACAGGCAGAGAGGGATCCAAATGCGGAAGAACACCGCTTTTATTGAAATGAGACGCTGGTACAAACACAGGCAGGTGAATCACGAGTACTAGGATCAGTAGTAACAGCGTTTTCTTGGCGTGGTCAGGACGGTCCAGGGTCATACCGGGGGAGCAGAAGTCAGGAGGTACAGAGGGATTAGGCAGGAGACAAGGTCGGGGACGTAAGCGAGGGTCAGGACACAGGAGAGCAGACAGGATATAGAAAGGCTTGGTACGCGGCATGAGTCGGCAATACTTCGCAACTGAGATGTGCTGGTGAAGTGCTTAAGTAAGGCTGAAGGGGGCGTGGTAATGAGGGGCAGGTGAGGTTGATAAAGGAAGATCAGGTGGCATTCCTGACAGGAACCTTATTTTGCTTAATTTCGATTAATTAATTACAGGAAAATTAACGCACTAAAAAAATTTACGCATTTTAACGCATTTAACGCATGCAGGGCCAGCCCTTCTATTAGGCGATATAGGCAAATGCTAGGGGCGCTGGCTGTCCAGGGGGGCGCTCGCGTGCATGCGGTTTTTTTAACAAATGAACAATTAATAAATGTGAAAACAAGCAAAGTCCACATAATCATAATTTCATTGTTTAACAATATTAGTCAAATTAATCATTCTTATAATAACAACACACGACACCTATCACTTGCGCGCAAACCCGCCCTCCCCCGCGCGCTCTGCGCACCTCGTTACTGTTTCTCTGTACACCACAGAGTGAGTGACATCTCCCTGTAAAGACGTCAAAAAGGCAGAAGTCCTCTGGTGCCCAGGGTAGAAAAATGAGAAACGTGGAGGAGGAAAGGTGGCAAAAAACAGGTAATATAATGGTAATATGTGGTGAATTAACACTATATCATTGGCGAAGCATCAGGGACTTCAACGCCTTCTCTGAAGGTTAATTGATCTTAAAAAGGATGCTTTATCTATTATATGTAATATATGTTAATAACGCTTCACCAATAATTTGTATTTTTCCTATAAATTGGCTTTCAAATCCACTTTTCATACTTGTGCTTGAAAAAAACCTCAGCGGTGAAATAAAAAATTAACCAATCAGAATATTTCACACCGTTGTTTCTAGGTAAAAGAGAGAAAGGCCCTTTTACTTGGAGAGCTTTTATTATAGATTGGCAGTTTTATCAACCAATCATATTATCACATTAGAATCGTGGGGGCGTGCTCCAATGGTCTCTCATTTTTATTTGAAACAAATCCAAAATGTTGCCAATCTGTAGCTGTTGTGTTTTTCTTTGAAACCAGCTCGCTTGACTCACAACTAACACTCAATCGTCATTGTGGCTTTTTCCCCTCTGTATGATCTTAGTGAAAACCGCCACTGTCGTCATACTGCCCAATCCTAGTAGGTGCTATGATTAGCTTAGCTTAAAATAAATATATACTACTCCTCTGTTCATTGCGGATGCACTTTTAAAATAATAATGTTGCAGTAGGCAAATTGCCCTGATTTGCACTGGTGGTAGTTGTTGTTTTTAATTTATTTTTTAAATTTATTATTACTATTTAAAAGTTGTTCTCTGCACTACGTTATGTAAAATAGTTTTAAAATATTTTTTGTGCAACACCTTTATATTTATTGCTTGTTATATGGTAATATTTAAGTCATTTGCTTTTTATTTGTTTCTTTAATAGTGACACAATCAACCCGATGATTGATGATACAGGGGGCACCAACCAAAATCTCGCCTAGTGCACCACATTGGTCAGGGCCGGCTCTGAACGCATGAGACACTTTTGCACCGTGGAATGTTTCTCAGGAGATGACTGAAGAGGCTACGCTTGTGGATGGGAAACTTATGGAAGTACAAACACAAATAGTGTTATTTGCACTTTATGTAGGAAGGAGTTCGCTTATCACAGGAGCACTTCCACCCTTCATTACCACCTCAACGCAAAACATGTTGGGGCGAATGCGCAGGTCAGTAATGATAACTTAGCTGCTAAATTTATTCCTAGTACGATAGGGTGACCAAACGTCCGTATTTCACATCCTGTCCCTGGCGTCCCGGGTTTTTTTTTTGTGAGAAGCACCACAAATGTTGCTCTGACTGGGGATCACTGGACCTCTGTTAACAACAAGAATTATCTTGGTGTGACAGCTCATATTATAGATGATGAATCTATAGATGATGAAGATCCAGTCATTTGCTTTGAGCATGCAGAAGACCACTTCTAGGCACTATGGAGATGCCTGTGGCAGAGGCCTAGGAAATTAATATATACTAGGAATTGTTGTAGTTTTCATCTTAATCCCTTCATAGTTTGTTTACATTACAGTATTAAATCAACAGCTTATCATAATTTATATATTTTGACTAGACATAAAGTATTAATCGAATCTCTAATATTAATCGCTATATGTTTTGCTTACATTATATTAAGGATCAAGTTGCTTGTTAGTAAGAATGACCACCATGTGTGCCACTTCCAATACTCCATATAGCAGTAGGCTAAAAATGGGATGTGTAAGAGAAGGCTCACTGTGGCCTTATGTGGTGAGGCCAGGTAGTAAGACCTCGCTTCCAGAATAGAGACAGCTGTAGGTTGAACTATGGAATGTATTGCAGCTCCTATGTTTAGAGGAAAGCATATATAATGGTGAAAAGAGCAGACAGCTTCAGAGCTGCACATGGGGTGACATGATTAGGTAATGTGAGCTCTCCAGAGATCTCTGTATTAAATTAATTAATAGGCCTATGTGTATTTTTTAATAAAAGGCTAAAGACAAGACTGGTAATGTTTAGCTGCGCTAAGGTAAGAAAAGGTTAAAGCGCAACAGAATACATTTAGCAGCTATCATTACTGACCTGTGCGTTAGCCCCAACATGTTTTGCGTTGAGGTGGTAACAAAGGGTGGAAGTGCTCCTGTGATAAGCGAACTCCTTCCTGCATAAATTGCAAATAACACTATTTGTGTTTGTACTTCCATTTGGAAGTTTCTTATATTTAAATTTCCCATCAAACAGTGTAGCCTCGTGATCTTATTGTGCGTCCATATAATCTGTATGCCTGGAACTCGTGCACTGAGAAACATTCCACGGTGCAAAAGTGCCTCATGTGTTAAATGCATTAAAATGCGTTAAATTTTTTAGTTCGTTAATTTTCCTGTAATTAATTAATCGAAATTAACATGTTAAAGTCCCACCACTAATATATATATATATTAGTGCTGTGTCAGGAACAGCACATGATCGCCGTGTGATGCGTTTCACCTGCCGCTCATCGCCCCTCCCCTTTCGCACTATTTAAGCTTCCTCCTCTATCTTCCGGGTTGCGAAGTATTGTTGGCATGCCATCTACCAAGCGTTATCTCCTGATTGCTCTCCTGTGTTTTGACCTCTGTTCTCGTTCCAGACCTCGTCCCCAGTCTAGCCCTTTTGTACCTCCAGCCATCTGTCTACCCGGCGTGAACTCGGACCGTCCTGACTACGACAACCGCACTCACACACTGCACACACCACACTGAGTTATTCACCTGTGCGAGTACTCCGTATTCATTCAAGAAATAAACACATCCGTACTCCGCAACTGGATCCGTGTCTTCCTGGTTGAAACGTTACATGCTGTCAATTCCAGGTGCCGCGATTAAAAGTCCTCACCAGGATTTTGCTCAAGCTTGCTAGATTTTCTAATTAGCAATCCAGGTAAAAATTAGTGGAATCAACACAATCCAGGAAGCCTGAGCAAAATCCTGGTGAGGACTTTTAATTGTGGCACCTGGAAAGAAGGGGAAATTCCATGCCCCACCTGTCCCATATCACCCAAACAAAATGGTAATAAAATACAATTAATATTGTATTATCAATACCGGGGGCCAGTACAAATTCATGAAAGGGCGGAATCTAGCCCTGGTTCACACTGTTCCGCAGACATTTTAAACATCCAGGGCTTATGCAAAACGAACAGACATTAAAACCACAGCAACAGGCTTTAAAAGGTTAATTTCCTCCAATTGCTTGCGCCCCTACAAAACGCAACAGGCTCTCAACAAGATGTGCGATGCGGTGACATGTCAGTCATCTGGGGGGGAACTTGGGGTGGCCAATCAGAATTCAGGGGGGTCCAGTGCCACCCCGGCCCCTGTTTTGGCTCCGCCTATGCCGCTGTGGTGACGCTAGCTGTCGTTAGCGTACCACCACTAGCTAGTTTCGATTCAGTCCTTTGATGCCCTCGTGCGCGTTGTTTACATATTCCGCTCCCGAGGAACACAGAGCTGTGAACCTTATTTTGCTTAAGAAGTTATCTAGTACAAATATTATTGTTTATTGCGTTTCTAAAGCTGTACTGTTGTCTCAATTTTTTTCTTTATTGCAGTTAATTAGGAGATTAAACAATTTTTTTTTCGGGGGGGGGGATTTTAGCGGGCCCAGGTTTAGTGGTTCGCTACTGATATGTTACGAATTGACCAGGCAGAGAGGGATCCAAATGCGGAAGAACACCGCTTTTATTGAAATGAGACGCTGGTACAGAAACAGGCAGGGGAATCACGAGTACTAGGATAAGTAACAGCGTTTTCTTGGCGTGGTCAGGACAGTCCAGGGTCATACCGGGGGAGCAGAAGTCAGGAGGTACAGAGGGACTAGGCAGGAGACAAGGTCGGGGACGTAAGCGAGGGTCAGAACACAGGAGAGCAGACAGGTAATAGAACGGCTTGGTACGCGGCATGAGTCGGCAATACTTCGCGACTGAGACGTGCTGGGGAAGGTGTATAAGTGTGACTGAAAGGGGGCGTGGTAATGAGGGGCAGGTGAGGCTGGTTAGGGAAGATCAGGTGGCATTCCTTACATGATATATATATATATATATATATATATATATATATATATATATATATATATATATATATATATATATATATATATATATATTATCCAATTTTATCTACTTACAGTTTGACAATCGACATCTAAACATTTACAAAAATATAATCAAATTATTCAACTGTGTCTATTCAGTCTGTGTTGGAACGTGAGGGTTTAAGTTAAGTGGAAGCCTATGAGCCTGTGTCACCCCCTATCAGGACTGTGATGCCTCTACAAAATGTTGGTGATTGGTGGTCCTGCTGTTCATTTACAGAGGGCCAGGCCATTATAATTTCAGCACAATACCAGTTTCAAATGACAGTAAAATTGAACAATCATATCTTTGGTCATAACTGTATGATAACTGTATGATAATTTCGGCCCACTGTGGCAACGCTAGCTAGTGTTAGCGTACCTAGTGGCGCGGTGCCATTCTTAAAGGGAATGACAGGCTTTATTCTTGTCTTAGGAAAGTTTGCCGCATGCAGGCGCAATAAACAGGAGATTTAATTGAGCTTAAACTTGTACATGAAACACAGGGTAATTCATAGATGCACCGACATCACACACTCAAGGAGGGTAAAATTAGGAGTGACACAAATACATAAAGAAAACCGGGATGACTCGACTAACAATGTAAATAAACACTAATTACTAATAATATTACATAGGCATAAACCGTTGGAGCCGAAGAGGCTCATGGGTACTGGCATCAACCTCCGGCACCCCCCCTTGGCCCGATGCTACAGTATATATACTATATGAATATATTGTTGATCTTTCAGTGACAATCTTAAAGAGCTTTAGAGGGAACTTTACCCATGAGGTGTTTCTTGGTATTCTGATCTGGTTTAAATACAATTACAAAACACTTGGGAGCAAAAATACAAATAATCAAACCAAAACTTGAGGCAAGAATAGCAAATATCTCCACAGCTACAGTGAATTTTCCAGGAGAGCTGACATAAGCTGGAATAAAGGTGATCCAAACTGCACAGAATATGAGCATGCTGAATGTGATGAATTTGGCTTCGTTAAAGTTATCAGGCAGCTTCCGTGCTAGAAAAGCCAAAATAAAACATAAAATAGCCAGGAGTCCAATATAACCCAGAACAGCACAGAAACCTACAGCAGAACCTAAACCACATTCCAAGATGATCTTTTCTTTATAATAGTTCATGTTCTTATAGGGGAAAGGAGGAGAAATGATTAGCCAAAGCACACAAATAATGACCTGTATGAGACTGAAGGCAAGAACACTGAGTCTCTGCTGTGGAGGCCCAAACCATTTCATGACATTACTGCCTGGAAGTGTAGCCCTGAAGGCCATTAACACCACTATTGTTTTCCCCAGAACACAGGAGATGCAGAGCACAAAGGTGATCCCAAACGCTGTGTGGCGCAGCATACAAGACCATTCAGAGGGCTGACCAATGAAAGTAAGTGAACAAAGGAAACACAGAGTTAGAGAGAAGAGAAGCAGGAAGCTTAGCTCCGAGTTGTTGGCTCTTACGATGGGAGACATCCTGTGTTTGTAGAAGACAGCAGTAACACACACAGTCATGAAGGCCCCAGTGATGGAGAACACTGTCAGAATGATGGCTAGAGTGTCATCCCATGACAGGAACTCAACAGGCTTGGGGAAGCAGCTGTCTTGCTTGGTGTTTGGCCAGAACTCAGGAGGGCAGTGTATACAATCCAAAGAGTCTAAAAGATCAGAAAATTCTGAAATAAGTTGAAGACAGAACCCAATAATACATTTTGCAGCACATGGTACAAAAATGCAAGTGAATCAATTAACTAGAATATGAGTTTCCCCTGCAAAATCACTGTCTCTATCAAGTGTCTCTACCTTGATGGTAGGTGACCCCAATGGGACCCTGTTTTTCTTGTAAGGCATGAATTGACTTTTCTCAGTTTCTATATTATGCTCAAGGAGACTTTCCTTACCACAATCACTGCCCCAGGCGTAGTGAGGCTAACAATGTGATACAGCTACTGTGTTAATCTGTGTTAATCATTTTATAAGAATACTTTAATATTAATGTAATGGGGTTTCATAAGGATTGGCAATAGCACAGCACTTCAAAGTTAATAGGACAAAATACTGTTACTGTAAATTTTAATGCATATTTAACAAAGGCAGAAAGGGTTTTTATCCATGGATGTGTTCTGCCATCCAGTGAGCACTGAAATTTTTTTATTCTGTTAAGTAAGAAGACAAGGCAAAGGATGGTGGTAAAATCCTCATTCAACATTTTGCCCTGTGAAATGCAACCTGTGTTGTTACTGATCTCTCCCTCTGCACATGGTATGCAGTCATAGCAGCAGACAGGCCTCCCCTTCTGTACAGCCTTCCTGGTGCCTGGAGGACAGCTCTCACTGCACACAGACACTGGAACCTGGGAAAGACATTATAGAAGGGGATCAATGCAAATCATTCACATCTGAGCACCAGGCTTGAATGCTGCACAAAGACATTTAGCGTTGTCCTTTCACTAACAGAAAAATAAATTAACTGAGAATGCAAGTACAGGGTGTGATATACAATACCTCAGTCTGTCCTCCCACCCAGCTGACAGCACTGCTCATTCTGAACTCCTGTCCTCTCAGTTTGGACGAGTCATAGTGGCCCACTGTCACCATTTTTAAAGCACCATCTTTCTTAAATTGCCAGTTTATGAGCTCATAAACAGCTGCAGGATTACCTTTTGAATCAAAATTTACTTGAAATCCATTACTTGTGGAGAAGTTCACTGTCCTGAGCTGGTCAAGTAACTGCAGAGATAAAAACTAATTACTAATATAATAATTATAAATAACACAAAGAAATGTATAATCCTTACTGCTGAATATACACGTCAAGAGTACTTGATTCTTTTGAATAATATTATTCATACAACTAACACAAATACAGCTTTAGAATTGTTTCATACCTCCCATGGAGTGAATTTAATGGTCTTGTCACATTGTGTAACATTACAAATAACACTATGCAATGCATGCGCTATAGCGTATGTAGCTTTATACACCATATTAGTGATGCGCAGCTGTGACGTGTCAGTGTATGGGTTCTGTAGCGCGCGGATGTCCTCATTGCCGTCACATTCCCGCCCGCCTGTCCGTCCTTTTAGGCTACAGCTGAACGAACTCTCCCAGAATTCCGTTAACAGTGGCGATTTCAAGACTTGTGCTGGACAAAGGTCTAGTAGAAATTCACGAAAACCTGGAATAACTGACCGGGGCACCCCAAAACCTACAGCGCCAGCACACATGTTAAACCGTAAAAAGTCTGGGTCTGTGATCCACGTTTCGCTGCCAATCCACTGAAGCGGAGGGGGTGGCTGTTGTACCAGTTCTTCCAAGAGAAACTTCATGTCGCCTGATGCTAAAAACGCTACTATTACTCTGGCCGTTGATCGACGGATGATGTTTGCCACTCTCTCCAGTTTACTGCGCGGTTGTGTTCTGTAATAAGCCTCGGAGTACTCCACACAGATTCCCTCCTCCTGCGCAGCCTTTAGAAATGCTGTCATCCCGTAGTTTCCGTAGTCCGTGTCGCTGCGCACTGCCCCAATCCATGTCCAACCGAAATACTTCACCATTCTCGCTAGTGCAGTCGCTTGGTGTTCGTCACTAGGTACCGTCCTGAAGAAGGTGGGAAACTGGCTCTTATCGCTTAGGCACGCGCAGGTTGCGTAGTGACTCACCTGTGATTCATTTAGGGGAATGAAAAGACACACAATCGTTTTTTGAGTAGCGTTTTTGAGAGTTTTTTTCTCTTTTTCAAGTCCCTTGTTATTAGCGAGTATTTATGAGAGTACCTATGACAAATTAATTATTCATCATTAATATAAACAAATCTTTAAACGACAGTAGGCTAAATGTTTAGACTTTTTTACTATGCGATAATGTGGCGTTGCCTACAGTATTCACCTGTGGAATTCCAAAAAGACCAAATATTCTGGCAAAGCTGATTGACGGGGTGGTAGCGGAATCTCCTACGACAGCAAGCACAGTGGGAGCTGCGTATTTTGAACAGGAATTAGTCTCTTTGAAAAACAGGTCCATGCCGTTTGCAAACTGAAGCGCAACTTTGATTGCCATCGGTACGGCAACGCACGAGTCGTGTATTTTGTAGCCCAAAATCACGCCCGGCAGAAGATCCGTTCTGTTGTTGATCTCTTGGACTGTGAACTCCATGGCACGGGCGAAGCGCAACTCCCTGAAGTCCATGCTGTTTGAAGACAGTAAGTCACAAAATACACTTAAACACATTTTAAATAAAAAAATTCTGGTGTTGCGCACTCAGCATTTTAGGTGTCACTGGCACAATAACTAACAAAGATCTGGAGAAAAACACAATTTTAAAAACAATAATTCCTGAAATTTGAACAAAATGCCTCGATATTTGTACTGTTCACTCCACCTCACAGACAGACCTCCCAGCGCACTGTGGTAGTGCTGGCATTGTGGTGAAGGTGGTCTGCTCTGATCTCACATAGTAGTGAATAGAGAAAATTCCTCCAATTACAAAATCCCCATCCATAGACAAAACAGTCATCTGAGGCTCAGCCCACAGTCTGCAGCTGACTGGGTTTGCTTTACATCCTGCAGGACAGAACACAGTCATCCACAGCACTGAAACAAATGGCCCCAGACTTGAAGTGATCTGCATGGTGGGTTTGGTGCCTTCCAGCACTCTGAAGGTCTGGATGTCTGCTCTACAGTGGTTTATATAACAGCATTCTAGAGAAGGCCTGTCAGTAAATGTGGGCGTGAGTTGAACAGAGGAGGTGTGGTTACGTGTTTTTAGCATGCAGTTTGGTGTCAATAATAATGACAATAATAATAATGTTTATTTGTATAGCACCTTTCATACATACATGCAACTCAAAGTGCTTTACAGAATAAGTAAAAAGAAACATTAAAAGGAAGCAAAGATACGACAAAAAGAAAATGTTAAAAAGAAATTAAAGATAAAAAGGAAACAAACATAATAAAATAATGACAAATTAATTATTCATCATTAATGTAAACAAATCTTAAAACGATAGCAAATGTTTCGACTTTTTTACTATGCGATAATGTGGCGTTGCCTACAGTATTCACCTGTGGAATTCCAAAAAGACCAAAGATTCTGGCAAAGTTGATTGACGGGGTGGTAGCAGAATCTTATTACTTATTTATTATTTTTATATTTTTTCATTTCTTGTTTCTAGCGTGCAGTTTGGTGTCAATAATAATAATATTAATAATCTTTATTTGTATAGCACCTTTCATACATACATGCAACTCAAAGTGCTTTACAGAATAAGCAAAAAGAAACATTAATGTCACGGTGAGGCAGCCCCCTACCGGTCGCCTGGTGATCGCTTCCTTTTTAGTTGCTCACCCCGCCCGTCACAGAATGACCAGCCACCCTTCGGAAGCCGCCAGTCTCTTTTACTTTCTCCTTCGTTCATGGTCATGTCTCGTGGTAAGTGTTTGTCTGCGTGGTGTTTTGTTTGAAGAGCTCTGCCATGCTTTTGTGTTTTGTGTGTGTGTGTGTGTGTGTGTAGCACGGCGAGGACCAGGGCAGTCTGCCTTGGGAAAGCTCTTCGTTTCCGTTGTGTGTTGCAAGAGTTCAGCCGTGCGTTTGTTTGTGTGTGGCACGGCGAGGACCAGGGTGTCTGCCTGGGAAAACTCTTTTGTGGTGTCTTGTGAGTGTGTACGGGTGAACGAGCGGAGGATCTGTGTGCGTGCTCGCCTGTTATATGTTCAGTGTTCCGTGTGTGTGACGCGGTCGCCGCTCGTCACTGTCGCCTCGCTCCCCGTGTGTCTTTTGTTTAATGTGGGGACCGACTGCGACTCTGAGCGGCGCGTCACCATTATGTATGTGTCGAGCACACACGTGTCGGTCCCGTTCATTTACTGTCTGAGCACTATTTTTTGTTTGTCTAGTATTTGCGTGTTCGTTTTTTCCTAGCGTGCTCGTGAAATGTCGTTGTTATATGTAATTCCACGCTTGCTCCTCCCCTTAAATGTGTGTTTGGGGGGGGGACCGGTTGTGGTCCCGTGCCAGGGGGTATGGCACAGAGGGCGTCGGTGTGGCGCATTTGTGTTGTATGTTGGTGTGTGGTTGGGTGTGTGTGTGTGTTCTGTTTCTGTGCAGGTGCTTCCCCCTGGCGGTGTTGTGGTGTTCCTGGACCTTGTGGGGGTCTCCACCTTGGCAGGAGCCCCCTTGTGTTGTGGGGTGACCGGAGCCTGGTCATGAAGAGCGCCTCCCTAGAGGGCTGGGGCCCCCGGATGTTTGGGGACCATGGGGCTCCGGTCTGAGAAGCTCCTGCTGGAGATGGAGATCCTCCCTCCTGCCCAGGGTGACCAGGAGGCCCTTGGGGCTGCTCCCTAGCCCGCGTCGGGGGTGCTCTGGGCCTTGGTCTCTGGCGCTCCTGGGTTGGGTGGAGGAGTCCACCTTGCGATGAGGGGCCCCGGGAGGGGTTGGCTCCCCAGGAGGCTGGGGTGACCCCTGGCCAAGGGCCGTGGTCAGCTCTGGGAGGAGGTAGGTCCAGGAGGAGAAGTAGCCACACCTCGGGGAGGTAACCTGCACACACACACACACACACACTAAGGACGATAAAGGAGTCGTAGCTCCTCGTCCTCACACCCTTGGGGCTCTCTGGCTAAACGCCGGTTAGGGCATGAGGGCCCTGTGACCGACCGGGGCGTGGTTTTGTGTTGTTAATGGCCCGAAGTGAGCTGAGTAATGTTGTGTGTTTTATGTTTCAGCTCCCGGACTGCAGGAGGTGTGTCCCTGCCTTCCTGCCCCTTCATGTTTTGTGTGCAGCTGCTGTGTGCCACACACCCAGTGGAGGGGAGTGCGGCTTGGTGGGGGGGTCTGTCACAGTGAGGCAGCCCCCTACCGGTCGCCTCCGTCCACAGCGGCTGTTGTTGTTGTTGTTTTGTGACGTCGTGTGCGTCCCTCAGGTGGGCGGAGCCCGTGATCCGTCTCACCTGAGGGTCGTTTGTTTGCCTATATATGTCTTGTCTTTGTACCAGTTGACCGCTGGTCATTATATCCTTAATTTGGAACTATTGCACGGGTTTTTGGTTTGCACACTTTCTATTAAACCATCCTTTTTCCCTGAGACTTGGCAGGATCGCTTCCTTTTTAGTTGCTCACCCCTTTTCTTGAAGCTATGCAGGGATGAAATGCCTCTGAGCTCTTCAGGAAGAGAGTTCCAGAGCTTTGGGCTATAGTGGCTAAAAGCACCCTTGCCAGTCTTTAATCGGCTTTTAGGAATCACCAGTAGATTACTGTTTGAAGACCTGACTGGAACATATCTAATCATCATTTCACTGAGATAAAGAGGAGCAAGGCCATGAAGACATTTAAAAACAGGGCTGACTCAGATGCCACACCATCTACCTCCACTAGGGGCACTCGAGTCAGCCCTAGACTACATCCACGCAATCAGCAATGATTGCTGATTCGTTTTGGTTATGCCGGCACGACTTCAGCCCTTCTCTGATTTCTCTGCCGTTACTGTGAGGTATCTCGTCACCTTCCTCTCTCTCTTGTATCTCTTGCTATTCCTGTTACTTTCGAGTTTCTATCTCCTGCGCTGCTACCTGGCCTATCTCAAGTTGTCCTCCATCTGTTTCTCTTCCTATCTGTTATTCGTTTATTTTGGGAAGGTTTTGTTTTGTTGCGGCGTTTTTACCTGTAGCCAGATTCTTCCCCTGGTGTTCTTATTTCGGTTTTGCGCAACAAGTTCCCCGTGTCTTTTTAGTTGCCTTTGTTATTTTTTCCACCCTCTCGCTACAGGTGAGTTTTGCTTTTCATGCAAAGTTTTCCGCATCGTTTTTGTTTCTGTCTTCTCCCGAGTATCTATGGTTGAGTTTCAGTTCACGCGTTGAGTCTTCCGTGTTGTTTTTGTTGCCCTTTTATACCGAGTGTTCCCGGTTAGTTTCATTTTGCACGTTGAGTTTTTCCGCGTCATTTTGTGTTGGTGTTTTTGCCACTGTGTGTGTGTATGTGTTAACTCCGCATTTACTATTCTCACATATTATTGTGCCAGACCGAGCCGGCACTTGGGTCCGCCTCTCAGTATATTCACGCGGTGGTTACGTCACCATACCCGCCGCGTTACAACTAGAACCTTAAAATCTATTCTAAAGCTGACAGGTAACCAGTGCAGTGAGTGGAGTGCAGGTGTAATATGATCTCTCTTTCTCCTGTAGGTCAGAACCCTTGCAGCAGCATTCTGAACTCACTGTAGTGGAGAAATAGAGCTTTTTGGAAGAGCAGATAGAACAGCTACACAATAATCTAGCCTTGATGTGATAAATGCATGGACAAGTTTTTCACTGTCAGCAGGAGAGACCATATCTCGGACCTTAGCAATGTTTCGAAGGTGAAAATAAGCTGTCTTGCATGTAGTCATGATGTGTGATTTGAAGCTGAGCTCATAATCAAAGGTGACACCCAGGTTCTTAACACATAGTTTGGCATTCAGATTAATTTGATTTAAATAAATCTGGACATCATTCCTTTGTGAATCACTACCAAGAACAAGAACCTCTGTCTTCTCTTTATTTAATTGCAGAAAAGTGTCAGACATCCATGTCTGTATATCACCTATGCAGTCAAACAGTGAGCAAATTGATTTTAGGGCTTTAGGTTCTAGAGAAATGTAAAGTGGAGTGTCATCTGCATATTGATGATAACTAATACCATGTTTGTTAATGTTATGTGGTAACAGAAGCATATATAGGTTGAACAGTAATGGCCCAAGAATTGATCCTTGGGGGACGCCACAAGTTATTTTTTGACGTGTGGAGGAAGAGGTACCTAATGCAACATAATCACGCCCAGTTAGATACGATCTAAACCTAAGCCACTAAAACCTACCCAGCTCTGAATTAATGAATGAATGAATGTTTCAATTTATATAGCGCCTGTCACGATACCCAAGGCACTTTACAATTGTTTACACAACTACAAATCTCTGACAGCCAATCACACACGGGTGAGAAGCGGCAGCCAATTGCGCACAGCATACTCTCTACCGGGATCCACAGCTCCCTGGGGGACTGAATGGGGTGCAGGAAGGGGAGAGAGAGGACAGACCCTAGTGGCAGAGCACCATCCGCCACTAGGCATACAAGCACACACTCAGACAACTTGTTTTTATTGAACAGAGAGAGACACAGACAAACACTCATGGAGAGACACAGACACACACCCAGGTAGAATTTGGGACTGCCAATTTACCTAAGCTCTGTAGTCGATCAAGAAGTATTTCATGATCAATGGTGTTAAAAGTGGCACTTAAATCTAGAACAAAAAGGACTGAGAGATTGCCTGCATCCTTATTCATTCTCAGGTCATTTACTACCTTAACTGGTGCTGTTTCAGTGCTGTGGAGAACTCTGAAACCAGACTGAAAAGTGTCATTTATCTGGTTTACTTTGACAATCATTCAGCTGGATTGACACAACTATTTCAATGATTTTTCTAAGAAAGGAAAGGTTAGATATAGGTAGTTATTGAGAAATGTGGGATCAAGATTTCTGTTCTTTAATAGAGGTTTAACCATAGCAGTTTTAAGAATATTAGGGAATTCTCCCAGTTGTAGAGACTGCGCGGAGCTATTGCAGGGGGGGCGCGGAGCTTGGAAGTAAAACATGTGCACATGTGTCAATATTAGGGATGCACCGATTCCGATATTAATATCTGAAAAAATTCTAGATCGTGTATCGGTGACAATGTGACCGATCCATAAAACAGATCTATTCAGTCAAATTCTATGCTTGTAATGCTTTTCGGAGTTAGTTCAACCTTAAATATCCACTCTGTCCCGGATAGAAGTGAACTTGGACAGTTAACAGACGAGTGAAACACGAAGCACACAGAGGAGAGGTGAATCGCTGACTCGTACTCGCGCTGGTGCTATTCCACTTAGTCCGTTTATTTGCTGGTTGACCAAAATAAAGCTGGGCTCCAGCACTACTTGACTGTTCATACATGAACTGGTGAGTTGTCCAAAGCTCATTGAATGCGTTACTTACAGAAATAAAATAAAGAGCAGTGGTCTCAGTCGGTCTACGGCAGAAAGCTAAAAAACAACAATATTCCATACGCGCACTCAACTCGCTCTCTTAAAGAGACAGTACACATATTTCTGGCCGTTACATGCTTTGTGCTCTGCGTGATGTCTGCGCTAGCAAACTATCCGCATAGGTATTGCTGTTTCTCTTATTTCATCTCCTTATTTATTTAAAATGATATTTAGAATTCTTGAACCATTTCAAAGGTTTCTTGCAGTTTATTTTTTTCATGTTTGACCAAAGTTGTGAACCTATTGTTTTTGTCTGTTTCAGGTTCTTTGGTATTTTACATTCGATGTTATATTCATAATTGCACTGACTGAACAAATGCAAGTTGTGTTGTTTTTATATGTTTTTATGTGTGTTTAAGTGTGCTATACTGGTGCAGAGTTTTCAATAAACTTGTAATTCAGTATGTCTGTGTTAAAAAAATGTTTTAAGTTGATTCAGCACTGTTTTACTCTATCAGATCGGTATCGGATCAATATCGGCCGATACTAAGCCTCAGATATCTGAATGGGTATCGGAAGTGAAAAACGTGAATCGGTGCATCCCTAGAATATGGGGGGGTGGGGGGGCAAAAATATTCTCATCTACTAAAGGGGGGCACGGCAGAAAAAGTTTGGGAACCACTGAACTAATGAGTTCAGAATCTGCTTGAAAAAGCATGTTGGTAAAGGGTCCAGTTCACATGTAGAGGATTTTAGTGATGAAATCACATCTAGTAGTGTTACCATGTCAACTTCTTGGAAATAAGACATATTAAAGTTAGGCTCAGTAACTGATATAAGGGTTGATAGTCTATTAGTGCTTGTTGCTACACTGTAAAAAAAAAGACGTAAAAAAACGGTAACATGTCTGGCAGCAAAAGTTGCCAAACAGTTACCGTAAAATTACAGTAAAATACCACACATAATTCAACAATGAATTACTGTAAAATTACAGATTTTCCCTGTATTTATTCTTTGTAATTTCACAGCCAAATTTGAGTAAAATTACAGATTTTCATTGTAAGAAAACACAGATAGAATTTTTAAATAACAGCATAATTAGGTTATTTCAGGGTATTATTTTAACAATCTACAAATGAACTTGTCAAAGTACAGATCTTTTAAAGTATAATAACAAAAATATATATTCAAATTAACTCAATTTACTGTCATTTAAATCGTATTAAAATGTGTCAACAGAGGTAATCTGTGAATATATGTTCATATCCTATAAACTTACAGTGGATAACTGTTAAATGTTTGTTGATCAACCCAAAAACTCTTCCAATGTACTGTTTATCAATGAGATTTCAACATTAAAATCATTGGATTTTGCTTTTTAAATACACAAAAATAATGTAAAATTATATATTTTTAACCCTATATAAAAGTCTATGGTTAGTGTGTTCAAAGATCTATGTTTTCATTTCATGTGATAATATTCACAGACAACAACTATATACCATAATAAAAAACAATATCATGTTAAGATAAACCAAAAGTTTTGTAGTTTCAAAAGTTATGTGTTAAATTTAACATCCAATGGTCCAATAAATATGCTACACTTTCCTATTAATTTACGGTGCTTGGGATGTATTAACATGTAATGATGTAAAGTTTCTGTTAAAACTACCAATATTACAATACATTTCTGTAAACATAAATATTTTTGTGGTTATTTTGGTCTTTAAATTCCAGCTTACATGAATAATTTACAGTTACCTTTTATTTCAGCAGATAAAAGAATGGTGTATGTAGCGCTCCTTTACCAGATCTTAGTGATTTTACACACGGGGTGGAATCACCTATAAGAGCGCCCTGGGTTCACTAGGTTTATATTAAATATGACGTATATCTATTCTAGAGATCTTAAATTTACAATAGCGGTGCCTCCAATTTCTACTAGGGCTGTATTCACACTAGTCCTCTTTCTCTAAAAGAACACACAAAAAAGCAAACACTTTAAAGACAGTATGGGATGCAATTGACTTGTATTTTAATATACCCAGGATTAAGAGATATGAGTAGTTAAAAATATTATAAATTATAAATATGATCTTCAAGTATAGGCTATTAATTCCTTGTATAAATTTTAGCAGAATACTGTATAATACATTCGGTGCTTAACCCAATTTTAACTCTAAATAAAATATCAATTATATTTATATTAAACCAACTTCCTCAGAGTATTACTCTTGACTCCCAAAACACTGATGAAATCAACACTGTAACCTTAACTGTGTAGTGGGCCCACACACACACACACACACACACTCAAACCGGCATTCAAATAGTTAAAACACTCGTTGCAGGTCTGGAAGCGTTGCTAGCGTGCGTGGTGGCCCAGAAAACCAAACTGCACTGGCCTCTTCACTCTCTCGAGCCAAAACAAAAAGATTTTAAAATAAAATATACCGTAGCTCACCTTCGTGGCTGAACCTCAACGGCTGAAAGATCTGTCTCTATCAATGTCCCTCTCTCTCTCTCTCCCTCTGCAGCAGCAGCGCGGGCAGGGCTGCTTGGGCGACGGGGGTTAGCCTGGGGTGGCTAAGCTAGCAGTACAGTCTCCCACGGTGCTGGCGGAAGTTCAGCTGGCTAACCGAGGGCTACTCGGGCAACGGGGGTTAGCCTGGGGTGGCTAAGCTAGCAGTACAATCTCCCGCAGTGCTGGCGGAAGTTCAGCTGGCTAACTGGTTGTTCTGAGTGTCAGGAGAAACGGGCGGAGTCTTGAACTTGATCGGACTCTATGAAGCTTGGCTTTGCTAGCCAAACATGTCCAGCGTTAGCTATCCCCACGATGCTTAGTGCTATCCTTGGCTAAGTTAACGCGCACCTTGGCGAAGCTTACACTTATACCTTCTCGCAGTGGAACACAAATGATAACAACATTACCGTCATTTTACTCATATTACAGCAGCGTATCTTTCATTTGGCGTGATATATCGAGCTGATAAACAACTGTACGACTAAACTCTTGTCCCGTTGGCCACGGAGACGACCCAACTCCTCTCTTTTCTTCACTCTCCTCTCTCGCTTCTCCCTTCCCGCTTCTCCCTTCCCCCACTCTCTTTTTCCCGCCTCTCCCAGACCCGCCCACTTGCCCAGCAGGCCCACAATGCAGAGAGATAAGTGACAAGATAATACAGAATAACAGCAGGAAAATATATTTTAACAGACAGTGAACATAACAGTGAACATAGCTTATCTGTAGGAACAATTATATGAACTATAAGGATAATTCTTTTGCAGATTACTGCTGTTAATTACTTCTCTGGGTTACATGTACTTACATAAATTAACAAACAACATTTAAAACAATGTAAAAATATTAACCAAAACAATAAAAGCAATAATAAAAGCTCAGCCATAATACATACTTTCAATCTCTTTATTTTGACAGTTGAACTTCAACAATCATGACAACTGAACTGACTCTAAAAAAATATAAAACACAAAAAGATGGTTACTATGGATTTTTACAATGTTCTCGAAGTTGAAATTATTTATATTAAATGGGGTTCTAAAATATAAACAATAATGTGAACTAACAGCACTAGTTATCCTATATCAATCTCAGTTTATTGTGTCATATGGACTGTAGCAGCATGTGCCAATTAAAAGATTCAGATTAGGATTGCTTGGGAAAAATGTTTCTTTGTTTCATTTACACACCCAGTAGAAAAATTGAAAAATTTAGCTACACTGAATATGCTTCTACAACGAGAACTTTTAATTGGCTAATACAAAGCACAAGGGCCAATCACAGAATCTAATACTGCAATAATCGTTACAGATCATAAAAGGGCTTACACACAGTTGTTTAAGGCATTTTCAACAGTAAAAGTAAGTTACTGAAATTATTTTAAGAATTGCGCCTAGCTATATGAAACGATCACATCAAATATCTCATAGAACAACATCACTTCATTATCACTGTGCACTTGTTGTGTTCAGTCCCAGTTCACTCACTGTTAGCTGTCACTACATAACAGGTCATCATTAACTTTATCCAAAAAGATGTCGTATTAGGACACATCCAGAAGGAAGAAAATTCTATAACTCCAGGTTTTGAACATTATGGCAGTTTCTCTCAATGATCTTGTTAGGCATCATTAAACCAGTGCCCACTGCCGCATCTGTGAAAAGAGAAAATCCAATGTTTCTGTTTTAACCTGCAACCTGTAGGCTATATAGTAATTCTGGGACATCATGTGCACTTTTTAATCAATTTAGAATGCATAACATTGTAACATAAAATGCAATCAATTTTGAAATCAAAATAACCCCAAATATCAGACAGTTTTGTTTGACATCCAGGAAGATATGAGGCATGTTGGTCAGAATTGGGCCTGATTTTGGCAGCTGTGTATGGTTTTGACTCGTACCTACATTTTTACAGGGCTTGCAGCTGTAAAGTTCTTGCCCCATTATTCAGTTTCTAAAGTAAACCCATCCATTTCTGACCAGCCTTTTCTTGGTGTTTATGATTGCTTAAAGTGGAACAACTTTCAAAGTGACTGCACATAAGCTCATCATGGGACCATTTAAAAGTCATACAAATGTTTGTATACATAACCAGAAAACATACAGTTGTGATCAAATTTATTCAACCCCCACTGAAATAAAGTGTTTTGGCCAGTTTGACATTGATTTTGATCATTTCAGTCATCTTATTTACAATTATATCAAAGAGGCACTTATAAATTAGACAAACATAACATAATATTTATGATGGAATAACCACAAATGTCTTTACTGTGCTCACATCATTATCAGTTTTATTCAACCCCCTCGTGACATTATTTTTTAGTACTTAGTACAACATCCTTTTCCAGTTATGACAGCTTTCAAGCGTGAAGCATAGCTTGACACAAGTGTCTTGCAGCGACCTATGGGTATCTTAGCCCATTCTTCATGGGCAAAAGCCTCCAGTTCAGTCACATTCTTAGGCTTGCGCACTGCAACTGCCTTCTTTAGGTCCCACCAGAGGTTCTCAATTGGATTTAAGTCTGGTGATTGCGATGGCCACTCTAGAATGTTCCAGCCTTTCATGTTCAACCATGCTCTAGTGGACTTGGATGTGTGCTTCGGATCATTGTCCTGTTGGAAGGTCCAACGTCTCCCAAGCCGCAGGTTTGTGACTGACTCCATCACATTTTCCTCCAATATCTCCTGGTACTGAAGGGAATTCATGGTACCCTGCACACGTTGAAGCTTTCCTGTACCATTAGAAGCAAAACAGCCCCAAAGCATAATTGACCCCCCGCCATGCTTCACAGTAGGCAAGGTGTTCTTTTGTTCATAAGCCTGGTTCTTCCTTCTCCAAACATAGCGCTGGTCCATTGTCCCAAACAGTTCTAATTTAGTTTCAGCTGACCACAGTACACTGTCCCAAAACCTTTGTGGCTTGTCCACATGACTTTTGGCATACTGCAGTCGACTTTTCTTGTTCTTTGGAGTCAGCAAGGGGGTGCGTCTGGGCGTTCTGGCATGGAGGTCTTCGTTATGCAGTGCGCGCCTTATTGTCTGAGCTGAAACTTCAGTGCCCACATCTGACAGGTCTTTTTTCAGTTCCTTAGCAGTCACGCGGGGATTTTTCTCCACATTACGCTTAAGGTAGCGCACAGCAGTCGCGGTCAGGATCTTCTTTCTGCCACGACCAGGTAATGTTTCCACTGTGCCCTTTAACTTGAACTTGCGAATGATACTTCCGATAGTGTCTCTTGGAATATTTAACAACTTCGCAATCTTTTTATATCCATTGCCATTCTTGTGAAGAGCAATAACCTCTTCTCTTGTCTTCTGGGACCATTCTCTTGCCTTCACCATGCTTGGAAACACACCAGTAGATGTCTAGAAGGAGCTGAGTATCACAGTCCTTTTAAATCTGCCTAATTGGTGCTTATCATGCTTGATTGCTGCTCGTTGACATCCACAGATGTTTTCAATACCTGATGGAAAACACTGGAATGAACCTCTGTTCTTAGGAGTGGTAGTCGTAAAGGGGTTGAATAATTGTGTCAATGAAGAAATCACAAAAAGGCCATTTAATACTTTATGACAAAAAAAATTGATGCTATCTTAGTTGCATTTAGTTCTTTAACAAGTCCTTGTAAGATTTCATTATGAACACAATTACAAATGTGCACTGAATTCCATAAAACCCTTCGCAGCATTGGGGGTTGAATAAATTTGATCACAACTGTAGCTGTTTATCAAGTAAAGTAGTGAAATAGTATTACTCATACTGGTGCCTTGATCTTGTGTGCACATACTAGTCTTGAAAGGAGTTAGCAAATAATGTAGTAGAGGTGAAACAAGTGTAGATAGGATGATGACTGAAGATAGAAGTAGAAGGTCTGATGTTGAATGTTGCCAGTGGTTATGCTCCACGGGTTGGATGTGAGGAAGAGGTAAAAGAAGTTTTGGAAGGATCTAGATGAAGTGATAGAAAGTATTTCCAGTGAGGAGAGAGTGGTGATTGGAACAGACTTAAATGAATATGGTGAAGGAAACGGAGGAGATGAGGAAGCAATGAGTAGGTTTAGTGTCAAGGAAAGGAACCAGGAAGGACAGATGGTGGTGGATTCTGCCAAAAGGATGGAAATGGCTGTAGTCAAGTTATTTCCAAAAAGGAACATAGGGTGACCTATGAGAGTGGAGGGAGGAGTACACAAGTAGACTACATTCTGTGTAAAAGACGAAACCTGACAGAGATTGGGGACTGTAAGATTGTGACAGGAGAGAGCGTGGCCAAACAGCATCGTATGGTGGTGTGTAGAATGACTGTTGTTGTGAAGAAGAGGAAAAATGTCAAACCAGAGAAGAAGACCAAATGGTGGAAACTGAAGAAGGAAGAAATGTGGTAAAGAGTTAATAGAGGAGCTGTTAAAGGCGCTGGGTTAGACTTGTTAAGGATAGGAATGGTAATGTTTTAACAAGCGAGGAGAGTGTGATGAGAAGATGGAAGGAGTACTTCAAGGAACTAATGAATGAAATGGAATGAAACAAAGAGTAGAGTTTGGAAAGTTTTGGAGGGGATGAAAAAGGGAAGGCAGATGGACCTGATGACATACCAGTGGAGGTACAGAAATCTCTAGGAGAGATAGCAGTGAGGTCTTTGACTCAACTATTCAATGGTACGGTTGAGAGTGAGAAAATGCCAGAGGAATGGAGAGGTGTGCTGGTACCCATTTCTAAGAACAAGGGTGATGTACAGAGTTGTAATTAAGTTGATGAGCCACACAATGAAGATCTGGGAGAGAGTTGTAGAAGCTAGACTTGGACAAGAGGGAACTATTTTTGAGCAGCAGGGTGTCATGCCAAGAAAGAGCACCACAGATGCCAACTTTGCTTTGAGGATGGACAAGTACCGGTAGGGTCAGAAAGAACTCAACTGAGTGCTGTCTGCTTGTAGAGCTTGTCAAAGCAAGCTATGAACAAAATGGAAAGATCTGACTTATTTTTATGTTCCCTCATTCCGTACACAGAAAAAACACTACCACACTGGCAAAGGATGCTGGTTTGCGTTATTTTTAAGGAGGCTGCTGGTCTAATGAATTTACATTTCAACACTTTAATAATAATTCAGACAATACAGTGGTATTCAAGAGAAAAATGTTCATTTGTCTCGTAGAGAAATTTCTTTTAGATACGGGGTTCCACATAGGGTATAAGAGCATGGCCGAGACTGCAGATTGACGACATGATTTCAGTGGTGTATAGAATTTCTCTATGAAAAGAATGAATGGAGTTTTTCTAAAGATTGTCTGTTGCATCCTGTGGTAATAAAAAATTACATGGTCATTAGACTTGTAAGCTAATGCTACTGTGCACTGAATTTATTATTAGATTGGCAGTCTCCTTAAAAACACAATACACACATTTTATTACTATGCCATTAGGGGTGCACGATATGGACTAGAATTGCAATGTGCAATAACATTGTTGGATATCCCGATATCGATGTGAAACACGATAAATTAAGATTAAAATACAGAAATGTAATGTCTCTCTGAACAGCAGCACGTTAATTTGTTTTGTTTTTTACTGTGTAATGAATCCAGAATAATTCCAAATATTTTGCAGGTTTATTCAACAATAGATGAAATCTAAAATTAGATAACACGTGTGTCACGGTGACAGCTCCGGACCCCTCCCTGTGGGCGTGCCGCTACGTTGTCTGCGTGTCGTTATGTCCATGTTTGTACTTCCGTGGGCGTGGGTCGTCTGTGAGCGTGTTCGTGGTATCACCTGTGCCTTGTCTCGAGGTCACGTGGGTCTGTGTAATTCACCTATTTAATGTGCGTTCGCACAGTGTCTTGTGCTCGTCTTTGTCTAAAGTTCATGCCTGTGCAAGCATCCGCGTCAGCTGGCTTGCTCCGTTTGTGCTGGACTTTACGTGTTTTTGTGAATTAAACGTTTTAGGTTCATCGCCAGACGCTTGTCGTGTCTCCTCCTTCCTCCCACATGCCAGCGTCACAACGTGTACGAGTAATAATAGTGCAAACTATTTTGTGCGGTGCAAGGCTGTGTTCTCTCAACATTTAGTAATAATAAATAATAATAAAACAAATGAATAAATACATAAGTAAATTATAGAAAAATAAGGTTAAAAAATAGATGAAATAAAATACAAACAAAAGCTCTTTTCTGGTAATAGCACAAACGTATTATAGCTAGAGCTCAGCATCACAGAAGCAACATAAAAGCACAAAAACTTGCAGTTTTTTCTAAAAGTTAGGTATACTCTGTAAAATGCTGTTTGTCTGAACAACATAAAAAAAACATTCAAAGTATTTATTTAAAGTTGATTAAACACTTGGCCTGGCTGTGCTCATTTTTTCCCGGACGAATTTATAGGTGTATCTCAATTCTGGGGCTGCAGCCCACAAAGTGCGCATTTGTAGGCCGGTTACGTCACTGCGCCGCGCCAAAGGCTGTCCCAATACGTGGGCTCCTTCTTATGCAGCCGACGAATGTAGCCTTCAAAACCCCAAAAACGAAGGATGCATCTGAGTATCCTTCGCGCCCCATGATATCCCAGGATTCATTGCTCTATAAACAACAGGCGACATGGCGGAGTCTAGTGTTCGGGCCGCAGAATTAGATTTTAAATGTAGGTATTTTTTTAAATATGGAAATTTATACTGCAATGAGATGCTAAATAACATGCCAATTATTAATGATATTGCAGGTAAACCTGTGCTTTAAGTATTTACTAAAGTGTAACGTTTTAAAAAATACATTGAATTTTGTTATTAAGTTATACTTCCCGCCAAACATGTGAATACATGTTCAACGCATTTTCTTTTAGTCATTTGTGGGTGATGTGATATAAAATTCAAGTTCTTATTTTTTAGGGACCAAGGAAAAAACTGAGCAGTTTATCAGATTGAGGGCTGCTAAAGAAGCCATGTTCACTGGTGCAAAGCACTCTGCCAGTGTGGCTTGGAAGTAAGTTTGATCAATGGCTTCTTATCTTCATTCACCTGTTTTCTAATAAAATTGAACAAATTTAGACCTTTTGACTATGAACACCCACATTGCCAAAAAATGTCCACATATTGCTGGTGTGTTGTTTGAATGTTGTTGTAAGACTTTACAGCCACCTAACAAAGCTCAAGGTTTTATTTATACCACCAATATATGTTGTCCTTTATTATGTCACTAGGACGGTTCTGGAGGAAATGGGCTTGCAGGGAAATGTGATCGCCCTGCAAGCCAAAAAAAAGTGGGACAATAAAAAAAATAAATACAAAGTATGTAAAAATAACTTTTCTAGTATTTCTGTAAATTCCAATTAATTATCCCAGTTCCCAGAGAGCCACAGAGGGAGAGAAAAAGGAAAGACAGGGATGAGGAGTGGCTGGACCTCATTAGGGAAGATATGCGGCTGCAGAGGGAGGCACAGGAGAGCACACAGAGAATGGACAGACTCTTTTCACTTTTAGACAAAATGATTGAGAAATAAATTTGTATTCATTCAAATAAGTTTTGTACTGGCTTTTATTTGCAGTGGTCTTAAACACATTTTAGAATATAACGTTAATAAAAGAAAATTATATTAAAAACATTTAAACTGAGAAAATATAATAGTATATTAAATATAGCCGCAAGCGGCAATTGGCGGGTTCACACACGAATAGGCCTCTTGGCCTCAATAGGCAGAGGCCCAAAAGGTCCTTTAGACCCTAAATGTGAAAAAGAAGCTGTTTGAGTGGAAAAAATGCACAAATAAATCAATGTGCAAAAAAAGGTTCAATTGGGGCACTAAAGGGCTAAAAGGATCAAAATAATGTGCATTGGCAAAATAATTCAGATCACAGAACTAAATCACATGCTGAGATCAGCTTTGTGTGTGTTTGTGTGGTATTTCATGTGAGCAATAGTTTTCAGTCAGAATATGGCCACTAGATGGAGGCCAAGTACTACCATACTGATATCTCATTAATGTCAGTAATGAAATAGGATATTTTGGTGAATTAAAAGGTTCGTTTCTGGTCAGGCTGTGTACTTTATGTAAAAAAAAAAGATTCAGTTGAGGCACTAAAGGCCGAAAAGGATCAAAATAATGTGTATTGGCAAAATGATTCAGATCACAGAACTAAATCACATGCTGAGATCAGCTTTGTGTGTGTTTGTGTGGTGTTTCATGTGAGCAATAGTTTTCAGTCAGTTTCGGTGTTTGGCCACTAGATGGAGCCCAAGTACTATCATACTGATATCTCATTAATATCAGTAATGCAATGACATTTTGGTGAATTAAAAGGTTCATTTCTGGTCAGGCAGTGCACTTTTTGTTATAAGATGCAATTGCAATGTTATAGAACTTATTGATCTGGATCATACAAGACCAATTACTTGTCTGTATTCTGCATAACAAGATTGCAGCATGAGTTTTTATGTTTTCTTAGGTTTTTGGGTACTGTAGCGCCCCCGACAGGCCAATTTAAACCAAACTTGGCATACCTCACAAGGACTTCAGGATATAAAAGCCTTTCAAATTGGGAGTTGATTGCATACATGGTTTATGAGTTATAGCAATATAGGTCATATATGGCATGGCCACAATGATATAATGGGAACATGGACCAATCAGATAAATAAAAATCCAACATTTTTTTAATCAGTTTTTACCTACAGAGTCTACTGATTATGCTCATAGCAATTTTTCCATAATTGGATCAAATTCCTATGACTAGTTTGTAAATAGCTATTTTCAAACAATAGATGAATGTGACAAAAGTATGCATTTTTTTTAGGACTTGCAATTGCAAAGTTGTCAGGTCTACGGCAAGGAATAAAAAGAAGCAAGTTGCATGTTCCTAAGTGAAAATTTGGAGGAGTTATGCATGATTTTCACAAATAGCGCCACCTTGTGGCCAAATGTTTTAAAACTGCACAGCATGACACATAGTCCTGAGATATGCACAGTGGTAAGGTTTCATGTTGTTTGGCCAATGGTAAGTCTGTCAAATGGCCAATTAATTCAAATAAAAATTAATTGGCTCATGGCGGCCATGTTTTTTGAGTGATGATGTCATCATTGTGTGTCTTGATATCACTTGGGCCCCTGATGATGCCTGTAAAGTTTTGGCTTGATGTGACTAATGGTTTCTGAGATACAGTTTTTCCCATGTTATAGCGCCCCCTAGTGGACAATCGTGGCCAGCTTTGACCTATGACCTCGGAGTCATGTGCCCTAACAACTGTTAAAATTTTATGAAGATCCATCAAAGTGTTGCTGAGATATGGCTGTTTAAGTAAATTTGGCCACGCCTTGGAGCTATTGATTGACATGTGACAACCAGACTGTATGCAAATCTCAAAATGTTTTTAAGCAACTTTGATAATGAGATTCTCCTGAATATTTTGACACCAAGGTTGTGGTGATCGGATGAAAAACCAGGGACTAGTATAAAAAAGTAGGTTTTGCATATTATGCAAATTAGCAAAAAATCTAAGTAGGCGGAGCTTAATAGTTCAAATTTATTTTTTATTTGCCTTGACCCAAGGAATCCAACAGAAGTGGAATTTTGTTTCTAGGCCCTACGTTGTGGGAGATATGGACCAAAACGCAAAATGCTGCGCTATAGCGCCACCATCAGGCCAATGTGGGTCCCTGTCTCTATTTCTCTCATTGCACACCTGCTGCACCTTGTTGCCAAGTTTGGTCTTTCTGGGCCTTACGGTCTAGGCTGCAGTATGCGTTTTACAGGGGGAAAAATAATAATAAGAAAAAACTTCAGCAATTACAATAGGTTTCCCACACTGTGTGTGTGAACCCTAATAATATATAAAAATTTGTTGATTAGGCTGAGCAAAGAGTCCCTGGTAATGCTGGCAAATCTGGGATGGGTTGGTCTGGGATGAACACTGACACTTGGTGTGAACTGGTGCTTCTGTGCTTCGGTGCTTCAGTCGGGCTCGCCTTTACCTGCGATTCTGTGAATAACTGAACATAACGTCTACAGGCAACTGGTGCTCAAATTCAAACTAGTGATTCTCGGCATTCATTGGCTGAACAGACCACGCACCCACGATTCTGTCCAATCACCACACAGAACTGTTTGCTGATCTGTTTCCTGATGGATGAATGGATGGATGGATCGATCTCTCTATCTTTCTATCTCTCTATCTCCCGCTCTCTCCTGTGCCACCACACACACAGTTTCTCTCTCTCTCTCACACACACACACACACACAATATTTCTCTTACCCCCCTCTGCAAACGTATTGCTATATATTGCAACGTTTTAACAGGTTATCTTATGGGCCTTTCTGAAAAAAATCTCCTAATACCTTATATCTTTGCGCCTCCTCAGGAAAAGCCCTTGATTACCCGGGATTGAGGATTGAGGGACCATATATTTTATATTCTTCACTTGCTTGAGCAGAGTGGAGTAGTATTGCGTTCTAAACTTGTTGTTTTAGATGGCTTTAAATGTCATGTCAAATAAAAGGCTGTTGTTCAGTACTTTGTGTATGTGATTTAATTTACAGCTGGTTTGGTAGCAGAGTTATTAATGTATATTTAAAGAATTGGAAATGGGAAATTTAACATAATATTTTACTTCAAATCTTAATTCACTCTAATTCCAGCTTTGGTCAAATGTAGATGTTAGGCTGCTTAGGTTAAATATAATTTCTTTGAAAACATGGAATTTTAATATGCCATGAATTTACTGTTTGAAAATTACTGTGAATACTGTGAATTTACAATAGGCATTGTTCTGTGTTTTTACACTGAAAACTGCATTTTTACACTGATAACTACTAAATTAACACTCAAGACCCTTAAAAAATATACAATCCTGTTATAAAACAAGAAATTCTTGGAATTTAAATACAGACTTTGACCGTATATTTAAAGGAGTTTTCTTAAAAAAGTCATTTTCCTGTATTTTACAGGTATATTTTCTTATTATGAAAAAGACAGAAAAATACTGTATTCATTTACAGTAAATATCTTTAGTAAATTTTACAGTGTATGTTCTGCCTTATACTAGTAATATTGTCCCTAAAAAATATTGCAAACTCATCACTTCCTGCTTTCCTCCTGTACAGACGCTTTTCTGTCAGCTCTGCTTGTCCTTTCATTTATTTGAGTTATATCTACAAGTTCAAGTTATTTTTACAAGTTAAAAGGATCCATTACTCGTTACTTCACTTGGTAAGCTTTTTTACATTCATCTATAAAGGATTATTTAGCATTTTTTACATTCCGACAGTCCGACACTGCGAGTGAACTGTTTTTTGCGCCTCATCCTTGTGAGTGGTTTTTGTGCACTGTTTTATCAGCAGCTGATATTGTTTTCAGCTGTGAAATACCTGCCAGAACTTATTGGGTGTTATTTTTGCACTTTGGATTTTTAACTTGGATATTTGAGCCTTGTGCCCGGTGCTTTTGCGATTATGGCTCATGCTTCCACATCATCTATTTGCTCTGAGTGTATCAAACTGTCTCAGAGGGTTGCAGAACTTCAGGAAAGAATCCATACCTTACATTCTATAAGGGAGGAGGAAGAATATCAGGACTCGATTCTTGCCACACAAACCGCTGACAAAACCGTCCCTGTGAATGGCAAAGAAAGAGACATTTCTCTCCATTGTCGCTGGGATGTACTGGGGGCAAAGCCTAAGCTCATCTTGGCCTCAACTCCTAATCCTGTTAACAACAACAATGATAAGGGCTGGACTCTTGTTCGGGGGAAGGAACGTAGCAGAAACCAGCACAGCAGCGGCGGCAAGCAGCAATCTTCAGAAGAGAACATTCTTCTCGATAACAGATATGAAGCTCTTGCCTCAACTGAAGTAGCAGAAACTGAGCAGTCTCATCACAACATACTGCCTCCCTCTCCAGGACATCAAGGACATCAAACGCACCCCAATCAGCATCAGAGATCCGACTCCAGTCTGGCTGCTAAGCTTGCAAATAACTCTGGCCATTCGCGGACCAACCACCAGGCTGCCAACTGTGTTAGCCAGCAGCATGCTAACAAGCATGCTAAGAGGGTTAGCCATCGGGATGCTAACCATGTTGGCCATCGGGGTGGTAACCATGCTGGCCATCGGGGTGGTAACCATGTTGGTCATCAGGGTGGTAACCATGTTGGCCATCGGGATGCTAACCATGTTAGCCGCCGAGGCATTAACGGTGAAAGAAGACGAGGAACACCGCCACAGCCCAAAACGCTGCTAATTGGGGACTCAGTCATCAGAGATGTATGGAGCAACAGTATTAAGGCCTTTTGCTTTCCTCGTTTTACTGTCTGTGAAGTGATACCCATGATTCCACACATATTGCATGACCATCCAGCTACGGAAAGACTGATTGTACATGTCGGCTCTAGCGATGTTTACAAACAACAGTCTGAGATACTGAAACAGGATTTTAACCATCTGCTCGACATTCTGGAGTTTTCCCGGTGTGAAGTGTTCATTTCTGGACCGATACCAACTGCACGTCGAGGCAGTGGTCACTTTACCAGACTGCTGGCTCTAAACAGCTGGCTCACTACAGCCTGTGCACATCGGAAGGTAAACTTCATTGACAATTTCAACATTTTTTGGAGGCGTCCTGAGCTTTTTAAACCTGATCAGCTTCACCCTAACAGGGCTGGGACTCAAATGCTTGTGGATAATCTAATGTATGGAATCACTCACATGCGGAATCTGTACCCAACCGCCAGCAGTAACGTCAGTAATGTCAGTCAAAGGAGCCCACCATCTCCTGTCAGAGAATCTGTCCACAGTCTCAGAGGTAAACTCCAGGAGATTGAAGAGGTTCTGCAACACTACAGTCTGCTGTCTTGCAGGAAGGAACTCACCCACTTCTCCTGCACACTCAGTGAATTCTCAGGTCTGACACATTGGAACCCATGCTCCTAGTCAGTGCTACATTTCAGTTATTTTAAACTGGAAGAAAAACAGAAGAAAACATAAGGGTACAAAACATTGTAACAAACAAAATTTGATCCCAGTGAAATGCACAAGTGATGTAAGCGATGCTGATCAAACACATCAAGTCTTCAAAGTCTCCTTAAAAAACGTCCGCTCACTCACAAACAAGTCTTTTATAATAGCTAAATTAATTGAAGATTACTGTCTGGACTTTCTTTTTCTAACAGAGACTTGGCTTGATAGCAATGGAGCAATAGTGCTAAATGAAGCTTCACCTCCCGACTTTAACTATTTTAATGTCTCCAGGGTAAATAAGAGAGGTGGTGGTGTTGCATGTTTTTACCATAAAGCATTCCGATGTAAGCAGATCTCATTAGGGGAACATCCTACATTTGAATATCTGGCAGTACAACTCAACAGTACTTATTCAGTTCTTTTGATTGTTATCTATCATCCTCCCAGACTACATGCAGATTTTCTTGAAGATTTTGAAGAAATGCTTTCAAGGATTTTAATTGATTTTGATTATGTTTTAATTGCTGGGGATTTTAATATTCACATGGATATATCCACAAATCCAATCACTTCAGAATTCATGAGGATGCTTAACTCTTTTGATCTCATACAGCATGTATCAGGGCCAACTCATAAGCATGGCCACATTTTAGATTTGGTCATTTCTAAACGTATAGAGGTTAATAATACTGAAATTACTGATGTTGCAATCTCTGACCATTTTGGTGTATTTTTCAACATGTCATTATCTACTAGAACACTCAGTGAAAAGCGCACAATAACCAAGCGTTATCTCAGTGCTGGCAGTGCCGTGGCCTTCACAGACATGATACAGTCCCTCCCTCCCCTCATAGAAAATGGGAATGAGCTAGTTGAAACATTCACACACAGAGTTAGGAACTGTATTGATGCTGTGGCACCAAAGGTAACTAAAATAATCTCTGGTAAAATTAAGATGCCCTGGAGAAACACTCCATCTATTGTAAAATTTAGGCAAGATTGTAGGCAGGCTGAGAGACGTTGGCGAAAGTCAAAATTGCAAGTACATTTTGATATTTATAAAACAACATTGCAGAATTACAACAGTGAAGTGAAATCAGCAAGGAAAAACTATTTCTCTACCTTAATCAATTCATCCAATAATAACTCAGCTGTCTTGTTCAGAAGCATAGATCAGCTAGTAAACCCCACCTCCTGTGGCTTCCCTGAGACTGTTTCAGTTGAAAAATGTGAGGAGTTTGCTATATTTTTTAGGGACAAGATTACTAGTATAAGGCAGAACATAGCAACAAGCACTAATAGACCATCAACCCTTATATCAGTTACTCAGCCTAACTTTAATATGTCTTATTTCCAAGAAGTTGGCATGGTAACACTACTTGATGTGATTTCATCACTAAAATCCTCTACTTGTGAACTGGACCCTTTACCAACAAGCTTTTTCAAGCAGGTTCTGAGCTCATTAGCAAATGAAGTTCTAACGATTGTTAATCAGTCTCTGCAATTGGGTGAATTCCCTAAAAATTTTAAAACTGCAATGGTTAAACCACTATTAAAGAACAGAAATCTTGATCCCACAATTCTTAATAATTCTCGACCTATATCTAACCTTTCCTTTCTTAGCAAAATCATTGAAAAAGTAGTGTCAATCCAGTTGAATGACTATGTCAAAGTAAATCAAATAAATGACACTTTTCAATCTGGTTTCAGAGCTCTCCACAGCACTGAAACAGCCCTAGTTAAGGTAGTAAATGACTTGAGATTGAATAAGGATGCAGGCAAACTCTCAGTCCTTTTTCTGCTAGATTTAAGCGCCGCTTTTGACACCGTTGATCATGAAATACTTCTTGATCGACTACAGAGCTGGGTAGGCCTTAGTGGCTTAGTCTTAGACTGGTTTAGATCGTACCTAACTGGGCGTGATTACTATGTAGCATTAGGTACCTCTTCCTCCACACGTCAAAAAATAACTTGTGGCGTCCCCCAAGGATCAATTCTTGGGCCGTTACTATTCAACCTATATATGCTTCCATTACCACACATCATTAATAAATATGGTATTAGTTATTGGAACTTTGGAACGGACATGACTACGAGAAGTGGGTTGAGCATACAGGCAGGGAGGGTGGTAGGGGAAAAGGCGCTGCAGACTTGCGTGTGTGGGTGGCGCAAGGTCACGTCAGTGAGAGGGCTGAGGATTCACCAAGGGAAGATGAAATGTTTGAGTGAAGGAGTGCAGTGGCCCCGCATTGAACAATACCTTGCACAGAATTGTTCGAGTCAGTCGACTGAAGTCCAGCGGCAGGTTAGTTACCACAGTCCGCAGGATATCAACACCCTTGTTACTATAGAGGCCAACTCAAGCACAGGAGGTGGAGAGGAGGATAGCGGTGATGGGCCAAGTGTTAGTGGAAAGCAAAAGGGAAGAGAGAAAGGGTTAGGGCACAGATCGAAGGTTAAATGGCCTGGGGCAGGTGATAAAATGTTGTGGAGGAGTGTTAATGATGACTTGAAAGGGATGTTGGAAGGGTTGAAGGGAACAGCGGAAAGTAAGTTGAACAGGCTAGGTAAAGTTATCTATGATTATGGTGTTGCAAGATTTGGTGTTGTGCAGAAGAAAGGAATGAGTAAGGCGGTTTGTAAATCAAGGAGGCAGGTAGAAATAGGAAAACTTGTCAAGGAGTCAAGGTTATTGAGGAAGCAGTGGAAGCGGGGTGATGAGCAGGAAAGAGAGGGCATTGAGTTACTGCAAGATGAGTTGAAAAGTAAGTTAGGGAAATTGCGGAGAGCAGAAGCTATGAGGAAAAGAAGGAAGAAGAAAGAGCGCGCTAGAGAGGCATTCTTTAAGGATCCGTTTAGATTTGTTAAAACGTTGTTTAGTCAGGAGAAGTCAGGGAGCCTAAAGGTAGGAAAGAAGGAGCATGAGGGGCATTTTCAGAAGGTGTACTCAAGGGAGGAAAGGACTAGTGAGTTGAAATTGCCAGCAGATATTCCGCCAGTAGGTGACCTACAGTGGAAGATGGATGTTAATCCCCTTAAGTGGAGTGAGGTACAGGATGTAGTGCGGTGTGCAAAAGCTGGTTCAGCACCAGGGCGTTCTATATGGAGTTCCATATAGATTATATAAAAGTGCGCCAGATGTTTTAAAGTTGTTATGGAGGTTGATGATTATAGTGTGGAAGAAGGGGATTATCCCAAAGGATTGGCGAAGGGCAGGTGGTGTTCTTATTCCGAAAGAGAAGGATTCTGTAGCCATAGAGCAGTTTCGTCCCATAAGCTTGCTTAATGTGGAGGGTAAAATATTCTTTAGTGTAGTTGCACGTAGGTTGGCAGCGTTTCTGAAAAAGAATAAGTTAATTGATACATCGGTGCAAAAAGCAGGGATTACAGGTTTTTCAGGGTGTATAGAGCATAGTAGCATGATTTGGTACCGGATTCAAACAGCAAGAGCAGAGAGAAGAGACCTACATGTGGTATTCTTGGATCTGGCTAATGCTTTTGGTTCGGTACCACATGCTCTGTTGTGGAAAGCATTTGAATTTTTTCAGATTCCAGATTAGATTACGAGGTTAGTTAAAGCTTATTTTGGAGACATTCAGTTTTGTTTCAGCACAGAGGAGTTTGTTACATCTTGGCAACGTCTGGAAGTAGGTATAATGGCAGGGTGCACAATCTCACCATTGGCATTTACAATGGCAATGGAGGTGATTATTAGGGCTTCTAAGTGGGTTGTAGGTGGGGAGAGGCTGCATGATGGCACCCGGCTCCCACCGATTAGGGCATACATGGATGACATGACTACATTGACGACAACTGTTCCATGTACTCGGCGGCTGTTGGAGAAGCTAGGTGATAATCTTAGGCTGGCTAGGATGAAGGTTAAACCCAGTAAGTCTAGGAGTGTTTCAATTGTGAAAGGGAAGTTGACACAAGAAAAGTATGTGATGGAGGGAGAAGTTATACCGTCTATTCTGGAGAAATCAGTTAAGAGTCTAGGTAGGTGGTACACCGCAGCACTGAACGACAAAGAGCAGGTTGTAGAGTTAAGGAAGGAATTGGGTGAGGCTATTAATAGTATCGATAAGTCCTTTTTGCCAGGTAAATTAAAGTTGTGGTGTTTGCAGTTTGGATTGTTGCCTCGTCTAAGGTGGCCACTGACAGTGTATGATATTCCAATGACTGAAGTTGAGAGGCTAGAAAGGATTGTTAATAAGGCTGTAAGAAAATGGCTTGGGGTTCCACATTGTCTTAGTAGTGTGGCATGGTTTGGGAGAGGAGTACTAGAACTGCCACTAACAAGCTTAGTCGAGGAGTTTAAATGTGCCAAGGTAGGCAGAGAAATGTTGTTGATGGGGTCGAAAGATGCACTGATCAAAGCAGCGGCACCAGTGACACGTACAGGAAGAAAGTGGAATTCCCAAGAGGCAACTCAGGCAGCAAAGAGGGCATTGGAGCATAGAGATGTTGTAGGGCAGGTGCAAAATGGTAGGGCAGGACTAGGGTCAGGTGATACATGGAGGGCATTCAGCAAGGCCACATCTCCTGAGAGAAGACGAATGGTGACTGGTTTTATTCGAGAGCAGGAGGAGGAAGTAAGACGGGCAAAAGCTGCAGGACAGAGTAAGCAGGGTCAGTGGATGAAATGGGAAAGTGTAGAGAAGAGGAGAATCACCTGGCGAGAGTTGTGGGCATTGGATGCGAGTCGTATAAAGTTTCTGGTGGGAGCTACTTATGATGTGCTTCCAACTCCACAAAACCTTGGGCAGTGGTTAGGTGAGGATTCAACTTGTAAGCTATGTGCAGGAAGTGGTACATTGAAGCACATCCTGTCGGCATGCAAGGTGAGTTTGTCACAGGAACGTTATACATGGAGGCATAATCAGGTACTTAAATCACTGGCAGGTGCACTTGATAAGAAGCGGTTGGAAGTTAGTGGCATGCCAGTTGCTAGTTCCAATAGAGTAATTAGGTTTGTGTGTGAGGGGCAGCATAGCAAGGAGCCAGCACAGTTTTCAAAAGTTGGCGATAAGTGGGCTGATGCAAGAGATTGGAAACTGTTGGTTGATGTAGGCTGTAAATTGCAGGTTCCAGAGTGTATTGTTGTCACAAACTTGAGGCCAGATGTTGTGTTGTACTCTGAAAGTAAGCGGATAGTGTATTTCATAGAGCTAACTGTTCCATTTGAGGATGAAGTTGATGCAGCATATGAAAGGAAAAGGTTGAAGTATGCAGATTTGGTGGCTGAGGTAAGAGAGCGGGGCTGGCAAGCATATATTAGACCTGTAGAGGTAGGGGCTAGGGGTTTCGTGGCGAAGTCTGCCACAAGACTACTGGCTGAGTTTGGATTTAGAGGCTGTGTGATGAGAGCAGTGGTAAAGGAGTTGTCAGAGGTAGCTGAGAGATCTAGTCAGTGGGTGTGGCTAAGAAGGGCTGAGGGTAGGTGGGGTAAGGATAGTACTTGAAGAGATAAATTGTTTGGTGGGTGTGATGTTGAGATATGGGTAGGATTGTCACTTGGCTTTTCCGATAGCCGTTGGGTGGCAGGGTTGTTGGTAATTTTGTGATGGGCTACATTGTGAGCTTGGAGGGGGGTGGGTCTGGGACGCCAGACTCCACTGATGAGCCTTCTGGAGGTGTTGGGGGCTCAATTCATCGAAACACCAACGAAGGGAGGTGCCTTCCTGATGACCCCAAGGAAAAGCTTGCAAGGTATTGTGTGTGTCCATATCACTTTGTTTTGAAGGTCAGTCCAGGTTTGTTTGGTGGTCTGAGTACTTGGCAGTTGAGGCAATGGACCATGAACATAGTGCGCTGTGCTTCTGGATCCTTGTCGAGCCAGTATCAGATTGTAGTTGCTGCTGTGTTCTGTTCAAGCAACTAGTGTGTGCATAGGGTGTGTGAAATCTATCTTGTCTTCTTAGTAGTATTGTGTAGGTATTATTAGATCATGGTTGTTGGTTGGTTAATACATCCTAGCCAAGCCTGTTGCATGACTCCGGATGTTAGGTGCAGGATTTATCATCTTCCTGTTTTATGTTACTATCATCAATATGCAGATGACACTCAACTTTATATTTCGCTAGAACCTAAAGCCCTAAAATCAATTTGCTCACTGTTTGACTGCATAGATGATATACAGACATGGATGTCTGACAATTTTCTGCAGTTAAATAAACAGAAGACAGAGGTTCTTGTTCTTGGCAGTGATTCACAAAGGAATGATGTCCAGACTTATTTATATCAAATGAATCTGAAAGCCAGACAATGTGTTAAGAACCTGGGCGTCACCTTTGATAATGAGCTCAGCTTCAAATCACACATCATGACTACATGCAAGACAGCTTACTTTCATCTTCGAAACATCGCTAAGGTCAGAGATATGCTCTCTCCTGCTGACAGTGAAAAACTTGTCCATGCATTTATCACATCAAGGCTAGATTATTGTAACGCTGTTCTATCTGCTCTTCCAAAGAGCTCTATTTCGCACCTACAGCGAGTTCGGAACGTGGCTGCAAGGGTTCTGACCCGCAGGAGAAAGAGAGATCATATTACACCCGCACTCCACTCACTGCACTGGTTACCTGTCAGCTTTAGAATAGATTTTAAGGTTCTAGTCATGGTTTTTAAATGTCTTAATGGTCTTGCCCCTCTTTACCTAAGTGAAATGATGGTTAGATATGTTCCAGTCAGGTCTCTCAGGTCTTCAAACAGTAATCTACTGGTGATTCCTAAAAGCCGATTAAAGATTGGCGAGGGTGCTTTTAGCCACTATGGCCCAAAGCTCTGGAATTCTCTTCCTGAAGAGCTCAGAGGCATTTCATCCCTGCATAGTTTTAAGAGCAGTCTCAAAACATTCCTGTTTAGATCCGCTTTTAGTTAAGAAACTCTATCTTAATAGTTTTATCTTATTTACTTTACTTTTTATTATCTTACTTACTTCACTTTTTACTTTTTATGTTATTTTAATATTTTTATCTTTAATTTCTTTTAACATTTTCTTCTGTCTTTTTGTCTTTGTCTTATCGCCTTTTAATGTTTCTTTTATTTATACTGTAAAGCACTTTGAGTTACATGTATGTATGAAAGGTGCTATACAAATAAAGATGATTATTATTATTATTATTATTATCACATTTTTCAACTGAAACAGTTTCAGGGAAGACATAGGTGGGGTTTACTAGCTGATCTATACTTCTGAACAAGGCAGCTGAGTTATTATTGGAAGAATTAATTTAGGTAGAGAAGTAGTTTTTTCTTGCTGATTTCACTTCACTGTTGTAATTCTGCAATGCTGTTTTACTTGCAATTTTGATATTTGCCAACGTCTCTCAGCCTGCCTACAATCTTGCCTAAATTTTATAATAGATGGAGTGTTTCTCCAGGGCATCTTAATTTTACCAGAGATAATTTTAGTTACCTTTGGTGCCACAGCATCAATACAGTTCCTAACTCTGTGTGTGAATGTTTCAACTAGCTCATTCCCATTTTTCTGAGAGAGGAGGGAGGGACTTTATCATGTCTGTGAAGGCCACGGCACTGCCAGCACTGAGATAACGCTTGGTTATTGTGCGCTTTTCACTGAGTGTTCTAGTAGATAATGACATATTGAAAAATAAACCAAAATTGCAACATCAGTATTTCAGTATTATTAACCTCTATGCATTTTGAAATGATCAAATCTAAAATGTGGCCGTGCTTATGAGTTGGGCTTGATACATGCTGTACGAGATCAAAAGAGTTAAGCATCCTCATGAATTCTGAAGTGATTGGATTTGTGGATATATCCTAGTGAATATTAAAATCCCCAGCAATTAAAACATAATCAAAATCAATTAAAATCCTAGAAAGCATTTCTGCAAAATCATCAAGAAAATCTGTATGTAGTCTGGGAGGATGATAGATAACAATCAAAAGAACCGAATAAGTACTGTTGAGTTGTACTGCCAGATATTCAAATGTAGGATGTTCCCCTAATGAGATCTGCTTACAGCAGAATGCTTTATGGTAAAAACATGCAACACCACCACCTCTCTTATTTACTCTAAAGACATTAAAATTGTCGGGAGGCGAAGCTTCATTTAGCTTCATTTAGCACTATTGCTCCATTGCTATCAAGCAAAGTCTCTGTTAGAAAAAGAAAGTCCAGACAATAATATTCAATTTAGCTATTATAAAAGACTTGTTTGTGAGTGAGCGTACATTTAGTAAGGAGCCTTTGAAGACTTGATGTTTTTGATCAGCATAGCTTACATCACTTTTACATTTCACTGGAATCAAATTTTGTTTGTTACAATGTTTTGTACTACTATGTTTTCTTCTGTGACGCGGGGATGGAGGCAGCAGGAGTATCGAAAGGTTTATTCTCCATCATAAAACCAAAAAACTCAGGACACTTGGCAGTATAGAAACAACAGGAAAACAAAGGAATACTGAAGGTAAGTAAGGCTGAAGAACGACGTCGGGCAGGAACAGTGGTGCAGCAGTCTCTCCCATGAGGCGAGGCGAGGGGTGCAGGAAGTATGTGCAGCACTGGACAGTGCGACTTGTGAGAATATAAAGAGCCCATGTCTGATTAACGACAGGTGTCAGTACTCGGGCGATTGGGAGTGAGGGAGTGACCGGGAGTGAGAGGGCGTGCGCAGTGCTAGAGTGGGCGTGTGTGTGGAGGGAGGTGTGTGTGCACGCGCCCTCTGGTGGCGTCTGGGCTGACCCACCATAATAGAGCCCCCCCCAAGGATCCCTCCAGCCGAACCTTCCGTGGACGGCCCGGACGGCGAGGAGCCGGATGGTGAGGATGCTCCCGATGGAAGGAGGCGAGCATGGAGGGGTCCAGCACCTGGGAAGCCGGAACCCACAACCTCTCTTCAGGGCCATAGCCCTCCCAGTCCACCAGATATTGCAGGCCCTTACCTCTGTGTCTGGGGTCCAGCAACCTCCGCACCAGGAACGCAGGGCCGTCATCCATCTGCAGAGGAGGGGGCGGACTGGTCCTCGCTTCAGACCTCAGGGGCTCCTCCCGAACAGGCTTCAGAGCAGAGATGTGGAAGGCTCGCGACACCCTGCGGTCACCTGGCAGGCTCAGCTGAAAAGTCACAGGGTTAACGCGCTTCAAGATAACGTAGGGACCCGTGTAATGATCCGCCAGTTTACCCTGGGGTCCCAGCCAGCCGTCGCAGGTAGCCACCCAAACCTTGTCTCCCACCTTGTAGGGAGGAGCCTCGCTCCTCTGGCGATCCGCCTTTGCCTTGAAACGCCGCACTGCCGCTTGCAGCTTGCGATGTGTGTCTGCCCACACATGTTCACTCTGCCAACACCAGTCCTCCACCACAGGCTGATCTGAGGAGGCAGCGTTCCAGGGGTATAGCAGAGGCTGTCGCCCCAACACACATTCGAACGGGGTCTTACTGGTACTCGCCTGCACTAAGGAGTTTTGAGCGTACTCCGACCAGGTGAGGAGGGAACACCATGTATCGGGGTATTCGCTACAGTACGCTCTTAAACACCTCCCTAGTTCCTGGTTGGCACGCTCCACCTGACCGTTGGCTTGCGGGTGATAACCGGACGTGAGGCTGACTGTGATGTTAAGCTTCGCCAGGAACTCTCGCCATACCCGTGATGTGAACTGGGGGCCTCTGTCTGAGATTATGTCCTCCGGCAAGCCGAACTGTCGGAACACCTCTCTGAATAGCACCTCTGCTGTCTCCCAGGCTGTGGGCAGCCCTGGCAACGCTACGAACCGCACCATCTTGGAGAAACGATCAATGATGGTGAGTATGGTGGTCTTTCCCTCTGATTCAGGCAGGTCTGTAACGAAGTTAACAGCAATGTGAGTCCAGGGCTGATTAGGCACAGGCAGGGGCAGCAGCTTACCAGCCAGAGGTGTGTGTGGCACCTTGCTTCGGGCGCACTCCAGGCAGGAGGCTACGTGCTGCATGACGTCTCTGTGCATCCTGGGCCACCAGTAGCGCGCTCCCAGCACCTGGGAAGTCCGGGTGGATCCGGGGTGACCTGTACCCAGAGAGGTGTGCGCCCAGCTAATGAGAGGTGTACACTGTGCTTGCGGGACGTACCTACAGTGAGGAGGGCACCGAGGATGCGGATTCGCGGCGCTGACGGCTCTGTCGATGTCCCAGTCCACTGCGTTGAGAAAGCAGTCCGCCATGAGGATCGGCTCCTCCTCCACGGATTCCTGGCTCTCCGGGAATGAACGAGAGAGGGCATCAGCACGTCAGTTCTTGAAACCGGGGCGGTAGGTGACCTGGAAGCGAAACCTGGAGAAGAACAGAGACCAGCGTGCCTGCTGCACGTTCATTCTCTTGGTCGTCTTGAGATACTCCAGGTTTTTGTGATCCGTAATGATGGTGAACGGGTGTTTCGCTCCCTCTAGCCAATGCCTCCACTCCTCCAAGGCTAACTTCATGGCTAGTAGCTCACGGTCACCTACCCCATAGTTCCGCTCTGCCTGGCTTAATTTCTTGGAAAAGAAGGCTAGCGGTTTCGGTGAGCTGAGCTTATTCGGGTCTGGTTGATGTAACACAGGAGCGGAAGCGGAATCAGTATCATTACCTAGTGTTTTGCAAGTTAGACTTTTGCCAAGAAGCGCAAATAACCATAGACAGACATACAATTTAAGAACAATGGCAAGTGGTATCAGTTGAGTTAGTGCTCTGGTAAGAACTCAACAAACAGGTGAGTCTTCAGTCTACGCTTGAAGATAGTAATAGACTCTGCAGTCCTAGCAGCTAATGGAAGATTGTTCCACAATCTTGGAGCCAGGACAGAGAATAGTCTGGAGCTTTGTCTTCCATGAGACTTTAAGCATGGAGTTTCAAGTCGAGCCAAGCTTGAGGTTTTAAGTGTTCGCTGTACAGATCGGCTTTTTACCATGGACATCATGTAGGGAGGGGACAGTCCATTTTTGGCTTTGTAAGCAAGCATCAAGGTTTTATATCTGATGTGTGCCGCTACTGGAAGCCAGTGAAGAGAGCGTAGTAGAGGAGTCACATGTGAGAACTTGGGTAGATTGAAGACCAGTCGTGCTGCAGCATTCTGAATTAGTTGTAGAGGTCTGATGACCCGTAGAGGAAGACCTGGTTAGACAAGGTTGCGCCATTACGATATAAGAGAGTCACTGAGAGAAGAATAGCACCATGGTACAATGAGCACACGCGTAGTCCCAAACGAGCCACGCGGATCCTGGAGCGTAAATGGCGAAATTCAAAGTTAGAAGTGTATAGACTATCATGGAAAAGCAGCCTTGTTGAATATAAGCATGCCCTCCATACGGCAAAGTCCTTATACTTATCGGCCTTAATAGAAAAACATAAAGGTTTCCAGCCTTACGAGGAGTCACAAACAAATCAATTCTCTAATTCCACTAGAGTGTAGCAGTAACAATTTTATGAAGTTCTTTAATGATAAGATTGATAAAATTAGGGAAAAAATTAGTAGTGCTATCTCAGAGCCTGTCAACATGCCAATGCACCTTGACAGCTGTCTGGTCAGCTCCGATGCCCTGTTAGAGTCCTTCTCCCCAATTGGTCACGAGGAGCTTATTTCACTGGTGAAATCTGCTAAACCCTCCACATGCATACTAGATGCTGTACCAACCCATCTACTTAAAGAATTACTGCATAGCAATGTAGAACCGTTGCTTACTATAATAAACTATTCTCTGAGCCTGGGCTATGTGCCCAGTTCATTTAAACTTGCGGTCATCAAGCCGTTAATTAAAAAACCTGGACTTAACCCCCAGGAACTGTCCAACTATAGGCCAATTTCTAATCTGTCATTCATATCCAAAATTTTAGAGAAAGTAGTTTCTTCACAACTCTCTTCCTTCTTACAGACAGAACATGTTTTGGAGTTATTTCAGTCTGGATTTAGAGCTCATCACAGCACTGAAACGGCACTGACTAAAGTATTGAACGATCTCTTAATATCCTCTGATAAAGGACACATTTCTTTTCTCATACTGCTAGACCTCAGTGCTGCTTTTGACACCATTGACCATAATATTCTACTTAGTAGGCTGGAGACACTCATTGGCATAAGAGGTCAAGCACTCTCCTGGTTCAGGTCCTACCTGACAGATTGTTACCAATTTGTACTAGTAAATAATGAATTCTCAGAGCATTCTAAAGTAAAGTATGGTGTCCCACAAGGATCTGTACTGGGCCCCATATTATTCTCATTATATATGCTACCACTGGGCACTATCATTCGTAGGCATGGTATTAGCTTCCATTGCTACGCAGATGATACTCAGTTGTATATATCTTCTAATCCAGATGATATCACTACAACTCGCAAGATTGAGAACTGCGTCCAGGACATTAAAAACTGGATGGCATCTAATTTTCTTCAACTGAATTCTGACAAGACTGAGGTGCTGAGTCTTGGGCCTAAAACTGCTAGAAGCAATTGGGCTGATATTCCCCTTACCCTAGATGGTTTTTCAGTAACACCTATATCTACTGCTAAAAGTTTAGGTGTCACTATTGATTCTGATCTTTCATTTGACGGACATGTATGCAATGTCACTAAGGCTGCCTTTTTCCATTTACGTAATATTGCCAAGCTGAGACACTTACTTTCATTAGCTGACGCAGAGAAACTGGTCCATGCTTTTGTCAAGATTGGACTACTGTAATAGTCTTCTAATTGGATGCTCTAAACAGTCCATAAAGAAGCTACAACTTGTATAAAATGCTGCAGCTCGAGTCCTAACTAAGGCCAGGAAATTCAATCATATTAGTCCTACTCTCGCCGCATTACACTGGCTTCCGATTAAATATCGCATTGAATTTAAAGTTCTTCTGTTAACCTATAAGGCGTTAAATGGTCTCGCCCCACAATATCTGAGTGAACTCATTGCTTACTACAACCCATCTCGCCCTTTGCGCTCCCAAAATGCTGGATTTCTCCTAGTTCCAAAAATTTGTAAGACTTCAGCCGGAGGCAGAGCTTTCTCCTTTAAAGCCCCCCAATTATGGAATAGCCTTCCAGCTCCAATCCAAGATTCTGACACAGTTCCAATCTTTAAATCTAGACTTAAGACTCACCTATTTAATCAAGCCTTCAGCTAATATTCCCCTTGTAAGGTGTAGGGGCTTGGGCCATGCTGTGCCCGACGCGTCTGCCAGCCACGCTGCACCTGGCGCGTCCGCCAGCCGCGCTGCACCTTGCGCGTCCGCCAGCCGCACTGCACCTGGTGGAGGGTTTGCAGCGAGGGCAGGAGGAGGACCGCCCACCGCAGCACAAGCAGCTCCCGGTCTCTCTCCCCTGGTCGCCCTCCTCCTGGCGCATAGCTTGGCACCTGTTTCGTGTGTGTCTTTTCCTGTGTTCGTATGTATTCCCGTGTGTCTCCCAAACCCCCTTTTCCCGTTTGTGCCTCTGTCACGTTATGTGTGTCTAACGTGTTTTCCCCGGTCTTCCCAGGGAGGGTGTTCTAGGCTGTTCGTGGCGGACTCTCCACCGAGGGCAATCGACTCCCAGACGCTGGACCAAGCGTGTCTGATCCGCCCTTCAATGCGGGTTCGGGGCACTTGGTCCTGTTGGCACCCCGGGACGGGTGGGCCCTTGGTGGGAGAGTCTGTCACGTTGAGGACCCTGGCTTCTCCCTTTTGGGTGTGTGTTTACGTCGTCTGCGTCTCCTAGTCTGCGTCTGTGGATCTCCGTGGGTGCGGTTGTGTCTTGTGCTGATTCGTCTCACCTGTGGCTCGTCTCGTCATCACATGGGGTTGATGTGGTTTGTCTACTTAATGTGCGCTCGCGCAGTGTCCTGTGCTCGTCGTTGTCTGAGTCTATGTGTGTGAAAACGTCATTTCTGTTCTACGTGCGATATCTGCGCTATTCGTGTCAAAATAAATACGTGATGTTTGAAGGAGTCCTGTCTCGTCCTTGGCTGCACCCGAACGTCACAGTCTGGATATTGATGAGTGAAGATATTTCGTTTTGAAGAAAAAACAGAACAGATCACTAGTTATGTATTATATGCTATTGTAACTTGATCTGTAAACCTTCTAACACCCTCTAGCACTCTACACACAACACCCAGGGGTCGGTAAAAATAAGGGGGCAATACATTAAGGGTAAATTTAACTTATTCTCATTAAAATGGGATGAAATCAAATCTGTAACTCGTGAGTTTAGTTTTGCTTTCTTAAATGTCTCTACTTTCCCGAACAAAGTCCCAATCCCACTCCCAATATCTTGAATTGTACATGGTCACAATTGCTTTGTGCAAAAGCATTTTGTCTTATAAATGCTATAAATGTAACACAGCTCTTGAAATGCAGCAACATGATGTGCATATTTGATTGTGAGCAAAAAATGAGCAAATATGGATCTGCAGCTCATGTTCTCTACAGCAGGGGTTCTTAGTGGGGGCGACTGTTTTCACTAAGCTGGACCTGAGGCTTATCAACACAATTTTTTTTACATAATAACAAAAATAAACAATTGAATAAATAAAATTGTGAATTCGATAATTACATTACAATGTAAATGTTTTAAAAAATAACTTGTAAATTTGATAAAGTGCAAATGAAAATATAGCCTTTTTAAACTTTTGCATGGTAGATCCAGAAACTGCTCTTCATATTTGTGATAAACAATAACAGTACTAGTGGTAGTTTCTGTAAAATAAATACATTCATTTAAAATTAAATAAACTACAAATATAAATTTAATAAATATCCGTTCACAAAACCATATTGTAGTGTCTGTCCAATGGGGGACGACGCTAGCTACCCATGAGACCTCACAGCTCCGGTATTGTAATGCAACATTAATGTCTGTATCTATCAGTAGCGAACCATGACCATTAATTCTGGGCCCGCTCCCATCTTCCCCCCCAAAAAAAACTTTGTTGTGATTGTGTCTCAACAAACTAGCGGTGGTATGCTAACGCTAGCGTCAACACAGCGGGCGGAAATTATCAATCAATCAATCAATCAATCAAATTTTATTTATATAGCGCTTTTTACAACAGTTGTTGTCACAAAGCAGCTTTACAAGTGCCGAGTCCTAGCCCCCAGTGAGCAAGCCAAAGGCGACAGTGGCAAGGAAAAACTCCCTAGTTTTTTTGCATGAGGAAGAAACCTTGAGAGGAACCAAGACTCAGGGGGGGAACCCATCCTCCTCTGGCCGACACCGGTCACCATGACAACAACAACAATATAGACAGAATGTAGACAGAATGTAAAAGATGCAATAATGTCCATTTAGACCGAAAAAGATGTAATAATGTCCATCATGGTGTAGGCATCCGGTTAGGCAGGAGGTGGCCGGCCAGGATGGATCGCTTGTCTCTCCTCATCTCATTATTCCTCAAGCAGGCGGGCAGCCATGTGGAGAAATGAAACAGGGAAAATTAGCTCTGTATGAAGACATATACGGGACAGGTAAAATTATAAACATTTCTGGAGTGTGGCAGCAACTCCGGCACTAAGTTAAATTATTACAGCCTAGTTAAAAAAAAAGGCAGAACCAGAAGGTAACATAGGCTTGGGGGCATTCTGAGACAATGGCATCCGTCCACTGCACTGTCAACAAACTTGAGTGACCACGAGCATACAGTTAAGCCTGCCCACTAAGAGGGAAGATATGATTGGTCAATTTTACTGTCATTTGAAACTGGTATTGCGCTGAATTATAACTGCCTGGCCCTCTGTAAACGAAGAGCGGGCATCACAGTCCTGATAGGAGGAGACACAGGCTCACAGGCTTCCACTTAACCCCTCACCTTCCAACACAGATTGAATACAACACGGTTGAATAATTTATTTGCTTATATCTTTGTAATTGTTTAGATGTCGATTGACTGTAAGTAAATAAAATAAAATTGGATAAATTATTAGGGTTCACACACGTAGTGTGGGAAACCTATTGTAATTGTCGGGTTTTTTCTTTCTTATTATTAGGGTTCACACACGTAGTGTGGGAAACCTATTGTAATTGCTGAGATTTTTAGGGTTCACACACGTAGTGTGGGAAACCTATTGTAATTGCTCGAATTTTTCTTCTTTTTTTTTTTTCTTCTTATTAGGGTTCACACACGTAGTGTGGGAAACCTATTGTTATTGTTAGGATTTTTCTTCTTTCTTTCTTTCTTTCTTATTAGGGTTCACACACACAGTGTGGGAAACCTATGTTATTGTCGGGTTTTTTCTTTCTTTCTTTCTTTCTTTCTTATTATTATTTTTCTACTGATAAAACGCATACTGCAGCCTAGACCGTAAGGCCCAGGGAGACCAAACTTGGCAGGATGGTGTAGTCTCTTTGCGAGACCGTGCTAAAGCACAGAGACCCACATTGGCCTGATGGTGGCGCTATAGCGCACCATTTTGCGTTTTGGTCCATATCTCCCAAACCGTAGGGCCTAGAAACAAAATTCCACTTCTGATGGATTCCTTGGCTCAAGCCAAACAAAAAAGCCTCAAGAACCATTAAGCTCCGCCTACTTAGATTTTTTGCTAATTTGCATAATATGCAAAACCTACTTTTTTATACTAGTCCCTGGTTTTTTATCGGATCACCACAACGTTGGTGTCAAAATATTCAGGAGAATCTCATTATCAAAGTTGCTTAAAAACATTTTGAGATTTGCATATAGTCTGGCTGTCACATGTCAATCAATAGCTCCGAGGCGTGGCCAAATTTACTTAAACAGCCATATCTCAGCAACGCTTTGACCGATCTTCATAAAATTTTAACAGTTGTTAGGGCACATGACTCCGAGGTCACAGGTCAAAGCTGGCCACGATTGTCCAATAGGGGGCGCTATAACATGGGAAAAACTGTTTCTCAGAAACCATTAGTCACATCAAGCCAAAACTTTACAGGCATCATCAGGGGCCCAAGTGATATCAAGACACACAATGATGACATCATCACTCAAAAAACATGGCCGCCATGAGCCAATAATTTTTTTTTTTAATTAATTGGCCATTTGACAGACTTACCATTGGCCAAACAACATGAAACCTCACCAGTGTGCATATCTCAGGACTATGTGTCTTGCTGTGCAGTTTTGAAACATTTGGCCACTAGGTGGCGCTATTTGTGAAAATCATGCATAACTCCTCCAAATTTTCACTTAGGAACATGCAACTTGTTTATTTTTATTCCTTGCAGTAGACCTGACAACTTTGCAATTACAAGTCCTATTAAAAAATGCATACTTTTGTCACATTCATCAATTGTTTGAAAATAGCTATTTACAAACTAGTCATAGGAATTTGATCCAATTATGGAAAAAATGCTATAAGCATAATCAGTAGACTCTGTAGGTAAAAAGTGATTAAAAGAATTTTGGATTTTTATTTTTCTGATTGGTCCATTTACCCATTATATCATTGTGGCCATGCCATTTATGACCTATATTGCTATAACTCATAAACCATGTATGCAATCAACTCCCAATTTGAATGGCTTTTATATCCTGAAGTCCTTGTGAGGTATGCCAAGTTTGGTTCAAATTGGCCTGTCGGGGGCGCTACAGTACCCAAAAACCTAAGAAAACATAAAAACTCATGCTGCAATCTTATGTAGAATACAGACAATTAATTGGTCTTGTATGATCCAGATCAATAAGTTCTATAACATTGCAATTACATCTTATAACAAAAAGTGCACTGCCTGACCGGAAATGAACCTTTTAATTCACCAAAATGTCATTGCATTACTGAGATTAATGAGATATCAGTATGGTAGTCCTCCATCTAGTGGCCAAACACCGAAACTGACTGAAAACTATTGCTCACATGAAATACCACACAAACACACACAAAGCTGATCTCAGCATGTGATTTAGTTCTGTGATCTGACTCAATTTCCCAATACACATTATTTTGATCCTTTTGGGCCTTTAGTGCCCTAATTGAACCTTTTTTTGCACATTGATTTATTTGTGCATTTTTTCCACTCAAACAGCTTCTTTTGGGTCTAAAGGACCTATTGGGTCTATTGCCTATTGAAGCCAAGTGGCCTATTCGTGTGTGAACCCGCCAATTGCCGCTTGCGGCTATATTTCTTATTATTATTATTTTTCCCCCTGTAAAACGCATACTGCAGCCTAAACCGTAAGGCCCAGAAAGACCAAACTTGGCACCAAGGTGCAGCAGGTGTGCAATGAGAGAAATAGAGACAGGGACCCACATTGGCCTGATGGTGGCGCTATAGCGCACCATTTTGCGTTTTGGTCCATATCTCCCAAACCGTAGGGCCTAGAAACAAAATTCCACTTCTGATGGATTCCTTGGCTCAAGCCAAACAAAAAAGCCTCAAGAACCATTAAGCTCCGCCTACTTAGATTTTTTGCTAATTTGCATAATATGCAAAACCTACTTTTTTATACTAGTCCCTGGTTTTTTATCGGATCACCACATCCTTGGTGTCAAAATATTCAGGAGAATCTCATTATCAAAGTTGCTTAAAAACATTTTGAGATTTGCATATAGTCTGGCTGTCACATGTCAATCAATAGCTCCGAGGCGTGGCCAAATTTACTTAAACAGCCATATCTCAGGAACGCTTTGACCGATCTTCATAAAATTTTAACAGTTGTTAGGGCACATGACTCCGAGGTCACAGGTCAAAGCTGGCCACGATTGTCCAATAGGGGGCGCTATAACATGGGAAAAACTGTTTCTCAGAAACCATTAGTCACATCAAGCCAAAACTTTACAGGCATCATCAGGGCCCCAAGTGATATCAAGACACACAATGATGACATCATCACTCAAAAAACATGGCCGCCATGAGCCAATTAATTTTTATTTGAATTAATTGGCCATTTGACAAACTTACCATTGGCCAAACAACATCAAACCTCACCACTTTGCATATCTCAGGACTATGTGTCATGCTGTGCAGTTTTGAAACATTTGGCCACTAGTTGGCGCTATTTGTGAAAATCATGCATAACTCCTCCAAATTTTCACTTAGGAACATGCAACTTGTTTCTTTTTATTCCTTGCAGTAGACCTGACAACTTTGCAATTACAAGTCCTATTAAAAAATGCATACTTTTGTCACATTCATCAATTGTTTGAAAATAGCTCTTTAAGAACTAGTCATAGGAATTTGATCCAATTATGGCAAAATTGCTATGAGCATAATCAATAGACTCTGTAGGTAAAAAGTGATTAAAAAAATTTTGGATTTTTATTTTTCTGATTGGTCCATTTTCCCATTATATCATTGTGGCCATGCCATATATGACCTATATTGCTATAACTCATAAACCATGTATGCAATCAACTCCCAATTTGAAAGGCTTTTATATCCTGAAGTCCTTGTGAGGCATGCCAAGTTTGGTTCAAATTGGCCTGTCGGGGGCGCTACAGTACCCAAAAACCTAAGAAAACATAAAAACTTATGCTGCAATCTTGTTATGCAGAATACAGACAAGTAATTGGTCTTGTATGATCCAGATCAATAAGTTCTATAACATTGCAATTGCATCTTATAACAAAAAGTGCACTGCCTGACCAGAAATGAACCTTTTAATTCACCAAAATGTCATATTGCATTACTGAGATTAATGAGATATCAGTATGGTAGTACTTGGGCTCCATCTAGTGGCCATACATTGAAACGAACTGAAAACTATTGCTCACATGAAACACCACACAAAAACACACACAAAGCTGATCTCAGCATGTGATTTAGTTCTGTGATTTGAATCATTTTGCCAATACACATTATTTTGATCCTTTTGGGCCTTTAGTGCCCCAATTGAACATTTTTTTGCACATTGATTTATTTGTGCATTTTTTCCACTCAAACAGCTTCTTTTGGGTCTAAAGGACCTATTGGGTCTATTGCCTATTGAAGCCAAGTGGCCTATTCGTGTGTGAACCCGCCAATTGCCGCTTGCGGCTATATTTATTATTATTAGGGTTCACACACGTAGTGTGGGAAACCTATTGTAATTGCTCGAATTTTTCTTCTTTTTTTTTTTAGGGGTCCAAGCACTGAAGGTGCTGGAACCCTATTGTTTTTGTTCCGATTATTATTATTATTATTATTATTATTATTATTATTATTATTATTCTTTTTCTCCGCTAAAACGCGTTGTGCAGCCTAAACCGTAAGACCTACAGACTTCTCCTTTGGCCAACTTGTAGTACTCCTCTCCGCTACTCAGGCGCAACACGCCAGCCCGATACGACCCTAGGTGGCGCTATAGCGCACACAAACGCATGAAAAAGTTTAAACTGGTGTTTCTCCTACACCGTATGTCCTAGAGACAAAATGTAAACTGCATATGATCAGGCATGAGCTCATCTAAATAAAGTTCCATTGAAGCCATATGCTCCGCCCCTTACATGTCGAGCTAATTTGCATAATATGCAAATTTGCACAAATTTTTGAGCGCGTACTAGTCCCTGGATTTTTCACATACATGCACATATGTGGTATCCAGGCGCTCACAAGAGTCTGAACTTTAATTGTTATGGAGCCAAAGTGCACATTTCTGCACATGGGCGTGGCCACATGCATCACAAGTCAAGCGTAGAAAATTCCTTCGCCAAAAATCCACATATTCTGCTATATCTCCGGCATTCTTTCACGTATTCATACCAAATTTCACACACATGTACCTACTGGGTGTCTAGACCTGCACATGCATTTTGGCAGACATGCACATCTAGGTGGCGCTATAACGGCCAAAAAACTCTCCTGCCCACACCGATTGGCCAAATAACTCCAAACTTGGTACGCATCATCTATATGCACCTATGACACAGGTCCTTGACCTGCACCATCATATGTCCAATATGGCCGCCGCTATCGACCAATAAGCTTTCAGTACACCTTTCACAAGCTTTTCATATGCCAATTTTTTTTCTGCCTTAAAACTCGTTGTGCAGCCTAAACCGTAAGACCTACAGACTTCTCCTTTGGCCAACTTGTAGTACTCCTCTCCGCTACTCAGGCGCAACACGCCAGCCCGGTCCGACCATAGGTGGCGCTATAGCGCACAAAAACGCATGAAAAAGTTTAAACTGGTGTTTCTCCTAAACCGTATGTCCTAGAGACAAAATGTAAACTTCACCTGATCAGGCATGTGCTCATCTAAAAAAAGTTCCATTGAAGCCATATGCTCCGCCCCTTACATGTCGAGCTAATTTGCATAATATGCAAATTTGCACACATTTTTGAGCGCGTACTAGTCCCTGGATTTTTCACATACATGCACATATGTGGTATCTAGGTGTTCAGAAGAGTCTGAACTTTAATTGTTATGGAGCCAAAGTGCACATTTCTGCACATGGGCGTGGCCACATGCATCAGAAGTCAAGCGTCGAAAATTCCTTCGCCAAAAATCCACATATTCTGCTGTATCTCAGGCATACTTTCATGTATTCACTCCAAATTTCACACACATGTACCTATTGGGTGTCTAGACCTACACATGCATTTTGGCAGACATGCACACCTAGGTGGCGCTATAACGGCCAAAAAACTCTCCTGCCCACACCGATTGGCCAAATAACTCCAAACTTGGTACGCATCATCTATATGCACCTATGACACAGGTCCTTGATCTGCACCATCATATGTCCAATATGGCCGCCGCTATCGACCAATCAGCTTTCAGTACACCTTTCACAAGCTTATCATATGCCAATCAACATGAAACTCACATATTATGTTCATCTACACACCCTCTAAGACATACTCAAGTATGATGGGAATTGCACCACTAGGTGGCGCTATACTAGAATTTCCTGAATTACCCCTACATATTTCTTATACATGCACACACATGCAATGGCCTACCTATAGGTTTCATATACAATTGCTTCACCCATACCTACCCAGTGATTACACACACATGCTTACGCATCTCAGGCGTGCCAGATGGTGCCCATACCCTGCGCTTGGACCCCGTAATTGCCGCTTGCGGCTATATTTTCTTCTTATTATTATTATTTTTCTCCGGATAAAACGCATACTGCAGCCTAAACCGTAAGGCCCAGGAAGACCAAACTTGGCAGACTGGTGTAGTCTGTTTGCGGGACCGTGCTAAAGTACAGAGACCCACATTGGCCTGATGGTGGCGCTATAGCGCAGCATTTTGCGTTTTGGTCCATATCTCCCACCCCGTAGGTCGTAGAAACAAAATTCCACTTCAGGTGCATTCCTTGGCTCCAGACAAACAAAAAAGCCTCAAGAACCATTAAGCTCCGCCTACTTAGATTTTTTGCTAATTTGCATAATATGCAAAACCTACTTTTTCATACTAGTCCCTGGTTTTTCATCTGATCACCACAATCTTGGTGTCAAAATATTCACAAGAATCTCATTATCAAGGAACATCAACAAAACTGTGACATTGGTATACAGTCTGGTTGTCACATGTCAATCAATAGCTCTGAGGCGTGGCCAAATTTACTTCAGCAGCTATATCTCAGCAATGCTTTGACCTATCTTTATGAAAATTTATCAGTTGTTAGGGCACATGACTCAGAGGTCACAGGTCAAAGCTGGCCACGATTGTCCAATAGGGGGCGCTATAACATGGGGAAATTTGTTTCTCAGAAACCATTAGTCACATCAAGCCCAAACTTTACAGGCATCATCAGGGGCCCAAGTGGTATCAAGGCACACAATGATGACCTCATCACTCAAAAAACATGGCCGCCATGAGCCAATTAATTTTTATTTGAATTAATTGGCCATTTGACAGACTTACCATTGACCAATCAACATGAAACCTCATCACTGTACATATCCCAGGACTATGTGTCATACTGTGCAGTGTTGAAACATTTGGCCACTAGGTGGCGCTATTTGTGAAAATCATACATAACTCCTCCAAATTTTCACTTAGGAACATGCAACTTGTTTCATTTTATACCTTGCAGTAGACCTGATAACTTTGCAATTACAAGTCCTAATAAAAAATGCATACTTTTGTCACATTCATCAATTGTTTGAAAATAGCTCTTTAAGAACTAGTCCTAGGAATTTGATCCAATGATGGCAAAAATGGCATAGGCATAATCTGTAGACACTGTAGTTAACTAAATATGGAAAAAATGTTGCATTTTTATTTGTCTGATTGGTCAATTTTTCCATTATATCCTTCTGGCCATTCCATAAATGACCTTTATTGCTATAACTCATAAACCATGTAAGTGATCAACTCCCAATTTGAAAGGCTTTTATAGACTGAGGTCCTTGTGAGGTAGGCCAAGTTTGGTTCAAAATGGCCTGTCGGAGGCGCTACAGTACCCAAAAACCTGAGAAATCATAAAAACTCACGCAGCAATCTTGTTATGCAGAATACAGACAAGTAATGGGGCTTGTATGATTCAGATCAATGAGGTCTATAACTTTGCAATTACATCTCATAACAAAAAGTGCACTGCCTGACCAGAAATGAACCTTTTAATTCACCAAAATGTCATTGCATTACTGAGATTGAGATATCAGTATGATAGTACTTGGGCTCCATCTAGTGGCCAAACACCGAAACTTACTGAAAACAATTGCTCACATGAAACACCACACAAACGCACACAAAGCTGATCTCAGCATGTGATTTAGTTCTGTGATCTGAATCATTTTGCCAATACACATTATTTTGATCCTTTTGGGCCTTTAGTGCCTCAATTGAATTGAATGTTTTGTCACATTGATTTACTTATGCATTTTTTCCACTCAAACAGCTTCTATTCACTTTTGGGTCTAAAGGACCTATTGGGCTTCTTTTTGCCTATTGAGGCCAAGAGGCCAATTTGTTGGTCTAAAAGACCCTTTGGGCTTTTTTGCCTTCTTTTGTGTGAACCCGCCAATCGCCGCTTGCGGCTATATTTAGGGTTCACACACGTAGTGTGGGAAACCTATTGTAATTGCTGAGATTTTTCTTATTATTATTAGGGTTCACACACGTAGTGTGGGAAACCTATTGTAATTGTCGGGTTTTTTCTTTCTTATTAGGGTTCACACACGTAGTGTGGGAAACCTATTGTAATTGCTGAGATTTTTCTTATTATTATTATTTTTCCCCCTGTAAAACGCATACTGCAGCCTAAACCGTAAGGCCCAGAAAGACCAAACTTGGCACCAAGGTGCAGCAGGTGTGCAATGAGAGAAATAGAGACAGGGACCCACATTGGCCTGATGGTGGCGCTATAGCGCACCATTTTGCGTTTTGGTCCATATCTCCCAAACCGTAGGGCCTAGAAACAAAATTCCACTTCTGATGGATTCCTTGGCTCAAGCCAAACAAAAAAGCCTCAAGAACCATTAAGCTCCGCCTACTTAGATTTTTTGCTAATTTGCATAATATGCAAAACCTACTTTTTTGTACTAGTCCCTGGTTTTTCATCCGATCACCACAACCTTGGTGTCAAAATATTCAGGAGAGTCTCATTATCAAAGTTGCTTAAAAACATTTTGAGATTTGCATACAGTCTGGTTGTCACATGTCAATCAATAGCTCCAAGGCGTGGCCAAATTTACTTAAACAGCCATATCTCAGCAACGCTTTGACCGATCTTCATAAAATTTTAACCGTTGTTAGGGCACATGACTACGAGGTCATACGTCAAAGCTGGCCACGATTGTCCAATAGGGGGCGCTATAACATGGGAAAAACTGTATCTCAGAAACCATTAGTCACATCAAGCCAAAACTTTACAGGCATCATCAGGGGCCCAAGTGATATCAAGACACACAATGATGACATCATCACTCAAAAAACATGGCCGCCATGAGCCAATTAATTTTTATTTGAATTAATTGGCCATTTGACAGACTTACCATTGGCCAAACAACATGAAACCTCACCACTGTGCATATCCCAGGACTATGTGTCATGCTGTGCAGTTTTAAAACATTTGGCCACTAGGTGGCGCTATTTGTGAAAATCATGCATAACTCCTCCAAATTTTCACTTAGGAACATGCAACTTGTTTCTTTTTATTCCTTGCAGTAGACCTGACAACTTTGCAATTACAAGTCCTATTAAAAAATGCATACTTTTGTCACATTCATCTATTGTTTGAAAATAGCTATTTACAAACTAGTCATAGGAATTTGATCCAATTATGGCAAAATTGCTATGAGCATAATCAGTAGACTCTGTAGGTAAAAAGTGATTAAAAAATTTTTGGATTTTTATTTTTCTCATTGGGCCATTTTCCCATTATATCATTGTGGCCATGCCATATATGACCTATATTGCTATAACTCATAAACCATGTATGCAATCAACTCCCAATTTGAAAGGCTTTTATATCCCGAAGTCCTTGTGAGGTATGCCAAGTTTGGTTTAAATTGGCCTGTCGGGGGCGCTACAGTACCCAAAAACCTAAGAAAACATATAAACTCATGCTGCAATCTTGTTATGCAGAATACAGACAAGTAATTGGTCTTGTATGATCCAGATCAATAAGTTCTATAACATTGCAATTGCATCTTATAACAAAAAGTGCACTGCCTGACCAGAAATGAACCTTTTAATTCACCAAAATGTCATATTGCATTACTGAGATTAATGAGATATCAGTATGGTAGTACTTGGGCTCCATCTAGTGGCCAAACATCGGAACGGACTGAAAACTATTGCTCACATGAAACACCACACAAACACACACACAAAGCTGATCTCAGCATGTGATTTAGTTCTGTGATCTGACTCAATTTCCCAATACACATTATTTTGATCCTTTTGGGCCTTTAGTGCCCCAATTGAACCTTTTTTTGCACATTGGTTTATTTGTGCATTTTTCCACTCAAACAGCTTCTTTTGGGTCTAAAGGACCTATTGGGTCTATTGCCTATTGAAGCCAAGTGGCCTATTCGTGTGTGAACCCGCCAATTGCCGCTTGCGGCTATATTTAGGGTTCACACACGTAGTGTGGGAAACCTATTGTAATTGCTCGAATTTTTCTTCTTTTTTTTTCTTCTTATTATTATTATTATTTTTCTCCGCATAAAACGCATACTGCAGCCTAAACCGTAAGGCCCAGGGAGACCAAACTTGGCAGACTGGTGTAGTCTGTTTGCGGGACCGTGCTAAAGTACAGAGACCCACATTGGCCTGATGGTGGCGCTATAGCGCAGCATTTTGCGTTTTGGTCCATATCTCCCACCCCGTAGGTCGTAGAAACAAAATTCCACTTCAGGTGCATTCCTTGGCTCCAGACAAACAAAAAAGCCTCAAGAACCATTAAGCTCCGCCTACTTAGATTTTTTGCTAATTTGCATAATATGCAAAACCTACTTTTTTATACTAGTCCCTGGTTTTTCATCTGATCACCACAATCTTGGTGTCAAAATATTCACAAGAATCTCATTATCAAGGAACATCAACAAAACTGTGACATTGGTATACAGTCTGGTTGTCACATGTCAATCAATAGCTCTGAGGCGTGGCCAAATTGACTTCAGCAGCTATATCTCAGCAATGCTTTGACCTATCTTTATGAAAATTTATCAGTTGTTAGGGCACATGACTCAGAGGTCACAGGTCAAAGCTGGCCACGATTGTCCAATAGGGGGCGCTATAACATGGGGAAATTTGTTTCTCAGAAACCATTAGTCACATCAAGCCCAAACTTTACAGGCATCATCAGGGGCCCAAGTGGTATCAAGGCACACAATGATGACCTCATCACTCAAAAAACATGGCCGCCATGAGCCAATTAATTTTTATTTGAATTAATTGGCCATTTGACAGACTTACCATTGGCCAATCAACATGAAACCTCATCACTGTGCATATCCCAGGACTATGTGTCATACTGTGCAGTGTTGAAACATTTGGCCACTAGGTGGCGCTATTTGTGAAAATCATGCATAACTCCTCCAAATTTTCACTTAGGAACATGCAACTTGTTTCTTTTTATACCTTGCAGTAGACCTGACAACTTTGCAATTACAAGTCCTATTAAAAAATGCATAATTTTGTCACATTCATCAATTGTTTGAAAATAGCTCTTTAAGAACTAGTCCTAGGAATTTGATCCAATGATGGCAAAAGTGGCATAGGCATAATCTGCATACACTGTAGTTAAAGAAATATGGAAAAAATGTTGCATTTTTGTTTTTCTGATTGGTCAATCTTTCCATTATATCCTTCTGGCCATGCCATAAATGACCTTTATTGCTTTAACTCATAAACCATGTAAGTGCTCAACTCCCAATTTAATAGGCTTTTATACACTGAGGTCCCTGTGAGGTAGGCCAAGTTTGCTTCAAATTGGCCTGTCGGGGGCGCTACAGTACCCAAAAACCTAAGAAATCATAAAAACTCATGCAGCAATGCTGTTATGGAGAATACAGTCAAGTAATGGGGCTTGTATGATTCAGATCAATGAGGTCTATAACATTGCAATTGCATCTCATAACAAAAAGTGCACTGCCTGACCAGAAATGAACCTTTTATTTCACCAAAATATCCTATTTCATTTCTGAGATTAATGAGATATCAGTATGGTAGTACTTGGGCTCCATCTAGTGGCCAAACACCAGAACTGACTGAAAACTATTGCTCACATGAAACACCACACAAACGCACACAAAGCTGATCTCAGCATGTGATTTAGTTCTGTGATCTGAATCATTTTGCCAATACACATTATTTTGATCCTTTTGGGCCTTTAGTGCCTCAGTTGAATTGAATGTTTTGTCACATTGATTTACTTATGCATTTTTTCCACTCAAACAGCTTCTATTCACTTTTGGGTCTAAAGGACCTATTGGGCTTCTTTTTGCCTATTGAGGCCAAGAGGCCAATTTGTTGGTCTAAAAGACCCTTTGGGCTTTTTTGCCTTTTTTTGTGTGAACCCGCCAATCGCCGCTTGCGGCTATATTTATTATTATTATTTTTCCCCCTGTAAAACGCATACTGCAGCCTAGACCGTAAGGCCCAGAAAGACCAAACTTGCCAGCAAGGTGCAGCAGGTGTGCAATGAGAGAAATAGAGACAGGGACCCACATTGGCCTGATGGTGGCGCTATAGCGCACCATTTTGCGTTTTGGTCCATATCTCCCAAACCGTAGGGCCTAGAAACAAAATTCCACTTCTGATGGATTCCTTGGCTCAAGCCAAACAAAAAAGCCTCAAGAACCATTAAGCTCCGCCTACTTAGATTTTTTGCTAATTTGCATAATATGCAAAACCTACTTTTTTGTACTAGTCCCTGGTTTTTCATCCGATCACCACAACCTTGGTGTCAAAAGATTCAGAAGAATCTCCTTATCAAAGTTGCTTAAAAACATTTTGAGATTTGCATACAGTCTGGTTGTCACATGTCAATCAATAGCTCCAAGGCGTGGCCAAATTTACTTAAACAGCCATATCTCAGCAACGCTTTGACCGATCTTCATAAAATTTTAACAGTTGTTAGGGCACATGACTCCGAGGTCATAGGTCAAAGCTGGCCACGATTGTCCAATAGGGGGCGCTATAACATGGGAAAAACTGTATCTCAGAAACCATTAGTCACATCAAGCCAAAACTTTACAGGCATCATCAGGGGCCCAAGTCATATCAAGACACACAATGATGACATCATCACTCAAAAAACATGGCCGCCATGAGCCAATTAATTTTTATTTGAATTAATTGGCCATTTGACAGACTTACCATTGGCCAAACAACATGAAACCTCAACACTGTGCATATCTCAGGACTATGTGTCATGCTGTGCAGTTTTGAAACATTTGGCCACTAGGTGGCGCTATTTGTGAAAATCATGCATAACTCCTCCAAATTTTCACTTAGGAACATGCAACTTGTTTCTTTTTATTCCTTGCAGTAGACCTGACAACTTTGCAATTACAAGTCCTATTAAAAAATGCATACTTTTGTCACATTCATCAATTGTTTGAAAATAGCTCTTTAAGAACTAGTCATAGGAATTTGATCCAATTATGGCAAAATTGCTATGAGCATAATCAGTAGACTCTGTAGGTAAAAAGTGATTAAAAAAATTTTGGATTTTTATTTTTCTGATTGGTCCATTTTCCCATTATATCATTGTGGCCATGCCATATATGACCTATATTGCTATAACTCATAAACCATGTATGCAATCAACTCCCAATTTAAAAGGCTTTTATATCCTGAAGTCCTTGTGAGGCATGCCAAGTTTGGTTCAAATTGGCCTGTCGGGGGCGCTACAGTACCCAAAAACCTAAGAAAACATAAAAACTCATGCTGCAATCTTGTTATGCAGAATACAGACAAGTAATTGGTCTTGTATGATCCAGATCAATAAGTTATATAACATTGCAATTGCATCTTATAACAAAAAGTGCACTGCCTGACCAGAAATGAACCTTTTAATTCACCAAAATGTCATATTGCATTACTGAGATTAATGAGATATCAGTATGGTAGTACTTGGGCTCCATCTAGTGGCCATACATTGAAACGAACTGAAAACTATTGCTCACATGAAACACCACACAAAAACACACACAAAGCTGATCTCAGCATGTGATTTAGTTCTGTGATTTGAATCATTTTGCCAATACACATTATTTTGATCCTTTTGGGCCTTTAGTGCCCCAATTGAACATTTTTTTGCACATTGATTTATTTGTGCATTTTTTCCACTCAAACAGCTTCTTTTGGGTCTAAAGGACCTATTGGGTCTATTGCCTATTGAAGCCAAGTGGCCTATTCGTGTGTGAACCCGCCAATTGCCGCTTGCGGCTATATTTATTATTATTATTATTATTTTTCTCCGCATAAAACGCATACTGCAGCCTAGACCGTAAGGCCCAGAGACACCAAACTTGGCAGAATGGTGTAGTCTCTTTGCGAGACCGTGCCAAAGCACAGAGACCCACATTGGCCTGATGGTGGCGCTATAGCGCACCATTTTGCGTTTTGGTCCATATCTCCCAAACCGTAGGGCCTAGACACAAAATTCCACTTCAGGTGCATTCCTTGGCTCAAACCAAACAAAAAAGCCTCAAGAACCATTAAGCTCCGCCTACTTAGATTTTTTGCTAATTTGCATAATATGCAAAACCTACTTTTTTATACTAGTCCCTGGTTTTTCATCGGATCACCACAACCTTGGTGTCAAAATATTCAGGAGAATCTCATTATCAAAGTTGCTTAAAAACATTTTGAGATTTGCATACAGTCTGGTTGTCACATGTCAATCAATAGCTCCAAGGCGTGGTCAAATTTACTTAAACAGCCATATCTCAGCAACGCTTTGACGGATCTTCATAAAATTTTAACCGTTGTTAGGGCACATGACTCCGAGGCCATAGGTCAAAGCTGGCCACGATTGTCCAATAGGGGGCGCTATAACATGGGAAAAACTGTATCTCAGAAACCATTAGTCACATCAAGCCAAAACTTTACAGGCATCATCAGGGGCCCAAGTGATATCAAGACACACAATGATGACATCATCACTCAAAAAACATGGCCGCCATGAGCCAATTAATTTTTATTTGAATTAATTGGCCATTTGACAGACTTACCATTGGCCAAACAACATGAAACCTTACCACTGTGCTTATCTCAGGACTATGTGTCATGCTGTGCAGTTTTAAAACATTTGGCCACAAGGTGGCGCTATTTGTGAAAATCATGCATAACTCCTCCAAATTTTCACTTAGGAACATGCAACTTGTTTCTTTTTATTCCTTGCAGTAGACCTGACAACTTTGCAATTACAAGTCCTATAAAAAAATGCATACTTTTGTCACATTCATCTATAGTTTGAAAATAGCTATTTACAAACTAGTCATAGGAATTTGATCCAATTATGGAAAAATTGATATGAGCATAATCAGTAGACTCTGTAGGTAAAAACTGATCAAAAAAATAATGAATTTTTATTTATCTGATTGGTCCATTTTCCCATTATATCATTGTGGCCATGCCATATATGACCTATATTGCTATAACTCATAAACCATGTATGCAATCAACTCCCAATTTGAAAGGCTTTTATATCCTGAAGTCCTTGTGAGGTATGCCAAGTTTGGTTCAAATTGGCCTGTCGGGGGCGCTACACTACCCAAAAACCTAAAAAAACATAAAAACTCATGCTGCAATCTTGTTATGCAGAATACAGACAAGTAATTGGTCTTGTATGATCCAGATCAATAAGTTCTATAACATTGCAATTGCATCTTATAACAAAAAGTGCACTGCCTGACCAGAAATGAACCTTTTAATTCACCAAAATGTCATTGCATTACTGATATTAATGAGATATCAGTATGATGGTACTTGGGCTCCATCTAGTGGCCAAACACCAAAACTGACTGAAAACTATTGCTCACATGAAACACCACACAAACACACACAAAGCTGATCTCAGCATGTGATTTAGTTCTGTGATCTGAATCATTTTGCCAATACACATTATTTTGATCCTTTTCGGCCTTTAGTGCCTCAACTGAATCTTTTTTTTTACATAAAGTACACAGCCTGACCAGAAACGAACCTTTTAATTCACCAAAATATCCTATTTCATTACTGACATTAATGAGATATCAGTATGGTAGTACTTGGCCTCCATCTAGTAGCCATATTCTGACTGAAAACTATTGCTCACATGAAATACCACACAAACACACACAAAGCTGATCTCAGCATGTGATTTAGTTCTGTGATCTGAATTATTTTGCCAATGCACATTATTTTGATCCTTTTAGCCCTTTAGTGCCCCAATTGAACTTTTTTGCACATTGATTTATTTGTGCATTTTTTCCACTCAAACAGCTTCTTTTTCACATTTAGGGTCTAAAGGACCTTTTGGGCCTCTGCCTATTGAGGCCAAGAAGCCTATTCGTGTGTGAACCCGCCAATTGCCGCTTGCGGCTATATTTATTATTATTTTTCTCCGCATAAAACGCATACTGCAGCCTAGACCGTAAGGCCCAGAGACACCAAACTTGGCAGCATGGTGTAGTCTCTTTGCGAGACCGTGCCAAAGCACAGAGACCCACATTGGCCTGATGGTGGCGCTATAGCGCACCATTTTGCGTTTTGGTCCATATCTCCCAAACCGTAGGGCCTAGACACAAAATTCCACTTCAGGTGCATTCCTTGGCTTCAGACAAACAAAAAAGCCTCAAGAACCATTAAGCTCCGCCTACTTAGATTTTTTGCTAATTTGCATAATATGCAAAACCTACTTTTTTAAACTAGTCCCTGGTTTTTCATCAGATCACCACAACCTTGGTGTCAAAATATTCAGGAGAATCTCATTATCAAAGTTGCTTAAAAACATTTTGAGATTTGCATACAGTCTGGTTGTCACATGTCAATCAATAGCTCCAAGGCGTGGCCAAATTTACTTAAACAGCCATATCTCAGCAACGCTTTGACCGATCTTCATAAAATTTTAACAGTTGTTAGGGCACATGACTCCGAGGTCATAGGTCAAAGCTGGCCACGATTGTCCAATAGGGGGCGCTATAACATGGGAAAAACTGTATCTCAGAAACCATTAGTCACATCAAGCCAAAACTTTACAGGCATCATCAGGGGCCCAAGTGATATCAAGACACACAATGATGACATCATCACTCAAAAAACATGGCCGCCATGAGCCAATTAATTTTTATTTGAAATAATTGGCCATTTGACAGACTTACCATTGGCCAAACAACATGAAACCTCACCACTGTGCATATCTCAGGACTATGTGTCATGCTGTGCAGTTTTAAAACATATGGCCACTAGGTGGCGCTATTTGTGAAAATCATGCATAACTCCTCCAAATTTTCACTTAGGAACATGCAACTTGTTTCATTTTATTCCTTGCAGTAGACCTGACAACTTTGCAATTACAAGTCCTATTAAAAAATGCATACTTTTGTCACATTCATCTATTGTTTGAAAATAGCTATTTACAAACTAGTCATAGGAATTTGATCCAATTATGGAAAAATTGCTATGACCATAATCAGTAGACTCTGTAGGTAAAAACTGAGTAAAAAAATGTTGGATTTTTATTTTTCTGATTGGTCCATTTTCCCATTATATCATTGTGGCCATGCCATATATGACCTATATTGCTATAACTCATAAACCATGTATGCAATCAATTCCCAATTTAAAAGGCTTTTATATCCTGAAGTCCTTGTGAGGTATGCCAAGTTTGGTTCAAATTGGCCTGTCGGGGGCGCTACAGTACCCAAAAACCTAAGAAAACATAAAAACTCATGCTGCAATCTTGTTATGCAGAATACAGACAAGTAATTGGTCTTGTATGATCCAGATCAATAAGTTCTATAACATTGCAATTGCATCTTATAACAAAAAGTGCACTGCCTGACCAGAAATTAACCTTTTAATTCACCAAAATGTCATATTGCATTACTGAGATTAATGAGATATCAGTATGGTAGTACTTGGGCTCCATCTAGTGGCCAAACATCGGAACGGACTTAAAACTATTTCTCACATGAAATACCACACAAACACACACACAAAGCTGATCTCAGCATGTGATTTAGTTCTGTGATTTGAATCATTTTGCCAATACACATTATTTTGATCCTTTTGGGCCTTTAGTGCCCCAATTGAACATTTTTTTGCACATTGATTTATTTGTGCATTTTTTCCACTCAAACAGCTTCTTTTGGGTCTAAAGGACCTATTGGGTCTATTGCCTATTGAAGCCAAGTGGCCTATTCGTGTGTGAACCCGCCAATTGCCGCTTGCGGCTATATTATTATATATATATTTGTTTTAAGAATATTTTAGGCCCTCTGAGAGGGCGTAGAGGGCCCTGACGGTTCCCCACTGGTGTCTATGCAATATTGATTATGTATGAATTATGTGTGCCATTTAGTTTAAGTTGCCCCATGTCTGTTTATGTATTTGTACAGTGTGAGTTATTCCTGCCATGTGTGTGTGATGTTACCTTGTTGATGATGTTCCCTCGTGTTTGATGCATTAAAACGAGTCTATTCTGCGTGATCACGACTTCACTGCATGAAGGATTACGCCAGGATATTGTAAGAATGGAAAAATATTTTATTATTTTCAAATCATTTTGTTTTTAATTTTGTAAATCCTCTTTTGATGTGTGTGCATCCACAGCCATTAAAAGGCTGTATTTGATTGCTCTCCCCTGTTAGCGCTGGGGTTGATGGGTTGAGAGGGAGAGCGGGAACGGCGACTGTGAGATGTCAGTTCTGTTATCCGAGCAGGAGATAAAAGCATTAAGAAAGAGCTCGTTTGTGTGCTTGTCTTTTCTTCATCCACGACCACGCTACCCATGGAACAACGGACCCAATATTACAATAGGTTTGTTCAGTGTACGTTAGACACTTAGCTGTCAATGCAGATAATATATAAAACACACCCGGAGAGGTTTGTTTAGCTTATGTTAGCCACTTAACCGTCATTACAGCTAAGGTATTAAGCACACCCGGATTTATGTCAGACACGTAGTCGTCATTACAGATAATATATAAAATACACCTGGATGGGTATATGAAACTCACCTGGATTGTGGTGGAAATTTGGTGATTTCCATTTATGTCAGGCTTTCTTAGTATACATTTAACACATTAGAGATAGGTGTTCATTTTACATATATAGAGATATAGAGATAGAGATCTTTTACATATACGTGTGTTAATCATGGCACTGAAGCCATTCTCGTGACTTCAGTAGGCCTCAGATGTGTGTGTGTGTGTTCTCTGGCCTCGGCTGAGGCCTAATCTGATGTTCCTCTGGTGTTCCAAAACTGACCTCGCTGGAAGACGCCTAATCTCTACTTGGAAAGGACTACGGCGACACTCAGGCTGTCATGACATCACGAGGATGCTGAGCGTGGAGGGGGCATGCGTCACATGCATCTGTCAAATCAGTGTTATTCATTCTATGTATTGTCCAATCACATTTGGTTGATCACCTCGTGTTCACCTCGTGGACACTGTGTGTATTGATGATTAAACATATAAAAGATGAGAGTTCGGAATGGGGAATTAGCTCTCTCTTGCAGACGCCTTGTGCGTTTGTAGCAGGGATCTCTTGGAGAAGGGTCTCTGAGCTCTCTCTGAGACAGACACCTGGCGTGTTTGTAACGGGGATCTCAGGGGTTAATCCATGCTTTGTTAAAATAAATCATTGTACTTTATTATTTAACCCAACTGCTTCTGACTTTTATTGTGCTCACCATTTAAGGGTTTCAGAATTTCTAACACATTTTGGCACCCCAGATGGGACTCCACGACCGAGGACGGCACACCTGAGGGGGAGACTAAGCGCTTAGCTCCTGAAGGCCTTACTTCAGTCAGCCAACGACAAATTCCGTTGAGCGGGACTCGCAGGTGTGTGTGCCTCCTCGGCGTCGGAGTTTTCCCAGGAACAGACGAACAGTTAAAGTAACTAAAACCCGGTGAGTACAAACTGTCAGATAAACTTAGTGCAGAGGTGGTGACTTCTCTCCTGGTGCGTGTATACACTGTTATGGTTATCGGGCGGGGTAACTAAGCCATTGAGTGTTTCACCCTCGGCTGAGAGTCGAGGACCAGAGTATCAGGGAGAGTGAGAGTCAGGTTCTGCGTGAGTGTGTTGTGTGGGGGAGCGTTGTAATTTGTCTTCAGAAGCAGCAAAATGGGTGGATGTGCCAGTAGCCGCACTGACGGTGGGATCAGCGAGATACTGCGCGCACATCCTAGAGTAAGGTACATGAAAGAACGGTATGGGTCCGAAAGTTTAAAACAATTTCACATGTGGGTTTCAAAGTGTGATTTCCCAGAGGGAGGGAGTTTTAACATGAACCAAATTGCAGCATTAAGACATAGTTTGATAAAGGAACAAAATGATGGGTTTACGGTAAACTGGGAAGCTTTTGACTTGTGGGAGAGGGAGGCGAAACGGTGGGATTATGAATTGCAAACAAAAACTAAACTTGAGGTTCGACAGGAACTTCAGAATCTCCAGTCTGTTAAGTGTGTTGCAGATCCAGACCTGGACGGATGTCCCAAGCGACCCCCAACCGTCCCGACGGCCCCAGCCAACCCCACCGACGTCAATCCCCAGGAACCAGTCAGACGAAACAAGCCTCCTCCAGCACGTCCAATCAGCTCAGTGGCTCTGCACACGAGATCGCGAGACGGGCAAGACGCAACAGCCGGACCAAGCCAAGAACGGATGGTCCACGTCAGCGAGCCGTCCCTGCCCCCACCTCCGGAAACAACCAACGATCAGGTGATGTGCCCAATGGTGGAAGTGGCGGGTCAGGATGGGTCTATGCTTGTTATGAGACCATGGACATTTGCAGATTTACAGGAAGTTGTAAAGCAGCTTAAGCACCCTAGTGACATTGGGGGGCGTAAGTTTGCATATGAACTGGACATGTTTTGCCGTGAGTTCAGGCCGACGTCACATGAGCTGCACCGACTCCTGGGCCTGAAACTGGGAGTAGAGGTTGCAAGGATCCAGATGGACTGGTCAGTCAAAAACATTCGGCTGGTCAACAGTGAGTGGTCACATGAAGGTAACGAACATTGTTTAGTTTACATTACCCACTTAGTCATCATTACAGATAATATATGAAATACACAGTTTTTCTAGGAACTATTAAAATTGCAGTTTTAATGTAGGAAAAGCAAAGCTAATGACAGATTACAATCAGGACATATTGCCTTTGTTACCTGCTCTGGTGAAGCCCAAGATTTTTTTTTTTCTTAAATTTTATAAAGCCACAAATAACACCTTTAGCATTGCGGTTCCCACAGCAAATCTGTTTTGATTTTGCTTCCTGGTTTGTTGTTCTCCATGTGCTCCCTTGTTTTGATTCCTGTTGTCATGCCCCTCATTTACTGCTCCACCCTTTGTTTTAGTGTCTGCCTCATTGTTATCATTCTCACCTGTGTCTAGTCCATGTCCTTGTTAGTTCATGTGTTTGAACCATGTGTTCTGTCTTCCTGGTTGTCGGTGTTTACTCAGTGAGAGTATTCATGTTCCCAGGCTCTTGTTTGTTGCTAGGTTGGTGTTGGTTGGTGTCATTGTCATGTTTAGTTTTTATTTTAATAAGCAACATTAGACCGTACACTGCTGTCCAGCCTCATCGAACATTACAACTGATACTAATACTGATATAATAAACATTCAAATTCAAAATGTTGTTCACAAGTTTCAGAGAAAAGTGTAAATGACTGAGAAATATTTAAATTTATTGAATACAATGCAGAACAAAATTCTTTGATCCAGCATCCTTTTTTACTTAAGAAGCTATAAACACAAAAGTACAAAATTAGAAATCCATTTAAATCCAAGTTAATGCAGTTACGTAAATTTAAGTAGTCATTGCTACTGAATGTTGCATTTTTATATTGAGATCCAGCTCAGTACTAAACAGGAATTAATTTGTTGATTTGACTTTGTAAAAAAAAAAATCAGTGGGGATTTCTGTGTTTTTGTCAGTGATGTGATTTGTGTCTAAAATGCATATGTAAACAAAATATATGAATGTACATGTAAGAGTAACTACAAATCAGCACGTTGTGTATAGGTTGCTAGATTTTTGCATTAACTTTTTCATTCAAAAGAAGTTATTAAAGAGCTTTAGAAGGTACTTTACCCATAAGGTGTTGCTTGGTATTTTGCTCTGGTCTAAATACAATTATGAAACACTTGGGAGCAAAAATACAAAACATCAGACCAAAGCTTGAGGCCAGAATAGCAAATATCTCCACAGCTACAGTGAATTTTCCAGGAGAGCTGACATAAGCAGGAATAAAGGTGATCCAAACTGCACAGAATATGAGCATGCTGAATGTGATGAATTTGGCTTCATTAAAATTATCAGGTAGCTTCCGTGCTAGAAAAGCCAAAATAAAACATAAAACAGCCAGGAGTCCTATATAACCCAGAACAGCCCAGAAACCTACTGCAGAACCTAAACCACATTCCAAGATGATCTTTTCCTTGTAATGATTTAGATTTTTTAAGGGGAAAGGAGGTGAAATGTTTAACCAAAGCACACAAATAATGACCTGTATGAGAGTGAAGGCAAGAACACTGAGTCTCTGCTGTGGAGGCCCAAACCATTTCATGACATTACTGCCTGGAAGTGTAGCCCTGAAGGCCATTAACACCACTATTGTTTTCCCCAGGACACAGGAGATGCAGAGGACGAAGGTGATCCCAAACGCTGTGTGGCGCAGCATACAGGACCACTCAGAGGGCTGACCAATGAAAGTAAGTGAACAGAGGAAACAGAGAGTCAGAGAGAAGAGCAGCAGGAAGCTCAGCTCTGAGTTGTTGGCTCTGACGATGGGAGACGTCCTGTGTTTGTAGAAGACAGCAGTAACACACACAGACATGAAGGCCCCGGTGATGGAGAACACTGTCAGAATGGTGGCCAGAGTGTCATCCCAGGACAGGAACTCAACAGGCTTGGGGAAGCAGCTGTCTTGTTTGGTGTTTGGCCAGAACTCAGGAGGGCAATGCATACAATCCAAAGAGTCTAAGAAGTTGGGAAAGTTATAAATAAATAAAACACACAAACTTATAATACACTTTGCAGTACAAAAATGCAAGTGAATCAATGAATTAGAATATCCCTAGTAAAAACACCGTATCTCTGCATTTATGGAAGCTGACCCCAAGGGGACCATGTATGACTCCTCTCACGTTCTACTACTTAAGAACTGTGTTAATCATTTTATAAGAACACTTTAATATTAATGTAATGGGGGTTTCATAAGGATTGGCAGGCAATAGCACAGTGCTTCAGAGTTAATAGGACAAAATACTTGTTACTGTAACATTTTAATGCATATTTAACAAAGGCAGAAAGGGTTTTTATCCATGGATGTGTTCTGCCATCCAGTGAGCAATGAAACATTTTTATTCAAGGCAAAGGATGGTGGTAAAATCCTCATTCCACATTTTGCCCTGTGAAATGCAACCTGTGTTGTTACTGATCTCTCCCTCTGCACATGGTATGCAGTCATAGCAGCAGACAGGCCTTCCCTTCTGTACAGCCTTCCTGGTGCCTGGAGGACAGCTCTCACTGCACACAGACACTGGAACCTGGGAAAGACATTATAGAAGGGGATCAATGCAAATCATTCACATATCTGAGCACCAGGCTTGAATGCAAGTACAGGGTGTGATATACAATACCTCAGTCTGTCCTCCCACCCAGCTGATGGCACTGCTCATTCTGAACTCCTGTCCTCTCGGTTTGGACGAGTCATAGTAGCCCACTGTCACCATTTTTAAAGCACCATCTTTCTTAAATTGCCAGTTTATGAGCTCATAGATAGCTGCAGGATTGCCTTTTGAATCAAAATTTACTTGAAATCCATTACTTGTGGAGAAGTTCACTCTTCTGAGCTGTTCAAGTAACTGCAGGGATAAATTATAAATACCATTATTAATCAGAATAATATTAATTAACAATCATCAGTACACCTAATGTTATTTCCATAATAAACTCATGGACGTCGGCACTAAGATGGTTTTAAAATACAGCATTAAACTGTTTTAATACCTCTTGTGGAGTGAATTTAAAGGTCCTGCTGCATTTTGCATCATTACAAATAACACTATGCAATGCATGCGCTATGGCATATGTAGCTTTATACACCATGTTGGTGATGCGCAGCTGTGACGTGTCTGTGTATGGGTTCTGTAGCGCGCGGATGTCCTCACTGCCGTCACATTCCCGCAGGAACTCTGAGGAGCCTTTCAGGCTACAGCTGAACGAACTCTCCCAAAATTCCGTTAATGCGGGCGACTTCAAGACTTGTACTGGTGAGAGGTCTAGTAGAAACTCACGAAGGCCTGGGATAACTGACCGGGGGACACCAAAACCTACAGCACCACCGCAAATGTTAAACCGCAAAAAGTCTGGGTCTGTGATCCACGCCTCGCTGCCAATCCACTGAAGCGGAGGCGGTGGCTGTTGTACCAATTCGTCCAAAATAAACTTCATGTCACCCGTCCCTAGAAACGCTACTATTACTCGGGCCGTTGATCTACGGATGACGTTTGCCACTCTCTCCAGTTTACTGCGAGGTTGTGTCCTGTAATAGACCTCGGAGTACTCTACACAGATCCCCTCCTCCTGTGCAGCCTTTAGAAATGCTGCCATCCCGTAGTTTCCATAGTCCGTGTCGCTGCGCACTGTCCCAATCCATGTCCAGCCGAAATACTTCACCAGTCTCGCCAGTGCAGCCGCTTGGTGTTCGTCACTAGGTATGGTTCTAAAGAAGGTGGGAAACTCCCGCTTATCGCTCAGACAAGCACACGTTGCATAATGACTGACCTGTAGTGCAGTTATGAGATAGAATTTTATATTACACGTAGGCTATATTCCATTATTTGTATTTCCTCACATAAGCCGATTCATGAATTACTTTTCTGAAGCTAATAGGCAACAGCAAAATGTTTGAGAGAGATTTATTTTTACTTTGCGATAATGTGGCTTTGCCTACAGTATTCACCTGAGGAATTCCAAAAAGTCCAAAGATTCTGGCAACGCTAATTGACGGGTTGGTAGCGGAATCTCCTATGACAACAGGTACAGTGGGAGCTGCAAATTTTGAACAGGAATTAGTCTCGTTTAAAACCAGGTCCAAGCCGTTCGCAAACTGAAGTGCAAATTTGCTCGACATCGGTACGGATTCGCACGAGTCGTGTATCTTGTAGCCCAATATGATGCCCGGAAGGAGATCCGTTCTGTTGTTGATCTCGTGGATTGTGAACTCCATTGCACGGGCTATGCGCAGCTCCCTGAAGTCGATGCTGATGGAAGACAGTAAGATACAACATTTAACACTTAAATAAAAACAAAGATTAATGTGTTGCTCATACAGCATATTCTGGGTCACAATAACAAATGGGTGCAGATAACCTGGAAAACATAGTTTGAAAACAATAATTTTAACAAAATGCCTCGCTGTTTGCATCTCCACCTCACAGACAGACCTCCCAGCGCACTGTGGCTGTGCTGGCATCGTGGTATAGGTGTTCTGCTCTGATCTCACATAGTCATGAATAGAGAAAATCCCTCCAATTACAAAATCTCCATCCATAGACAAAACAGCAATCTGAGGCTCAGCCCACAGTCTGCAGCTAACTTGTTTTGCTTTACATCCTGCAGGGCACAACACAGTCATCCACAGCACTAATACAAATGGCCCCAGACTTGAAGTGGTCTGCATGGTGGTTTTGGTGTCACCCAGCACTCTGAAGGTCTGGATGTCTGCTCTGCAGTGGCTTAAATAGCAGCCTTCTAGTTAAGGCCTGTTGGAACATGTGGGTGTGACTTGAGCGATTTAGGCATGGTGCTGTATTGTGTTTATCATAATGATGTCTGTTCTGCAAATCTGAACCAGGCTAAAATATCTGTACACATCTTGTAAAAAGATGAGATTCTATACTTAATTTATATTATTTTTGTTTAGCTACTTGTCAGGATATATAGAATTTTAAAAATCATCAGTTTTGTTTACTTATTGTTATTGTCATTATTAACCATTCATTCTCTGAGCTCAATTGTGTGACATGGTCCTGTATTTAGGTAGTGAGACACGAGTGGAGAGGCAGACGTTTATAACAAAGAACTAAAGTTGGAAAAGGCAAGGTTTATTTATATAGCACCTTTCATACACAATGGTCATTCAAAGTGCTTTACAAACGAAAAAAGAATACACAGATTAAAACAATAGATTTAAAAGAAATTAATCACATTTAAAAGATGGAAAAAAGTAAAGTAAATTAAAGTAAAAGGAAAAACATCAAACATGCATAGGCCAAACATGCTTAAGGGTAATAACATTCATCACATTTATCAAAATCAACTCAAAACCTTTGCTTTATTTATATAGCACCTTTCATACACAATAGTCATTCAAAGTGCTCTACAAACAAAAAAAGAATACACAGATTAAAACAATAGATTTAAAAGAAATTAATCACATTTAAAAGATGGAAAAAAGTAAAGTAAATTAAAGTAAAAGGAAAAACATCAAACATGCATAGGCCAAACATGCTTAATGGTAATAACATTCATCACATTTATCAAAATCAACTCAAAACCTTTGCTTTATGAATGAGAATTTAAGCTTATTTCTGCATTCTGCATAAGTCATTAAGCTTACATATATATGTAGCCAACCTTACTCTCCTTTACTTTTTAACAAAGTCTTGCATATGATACGTAATGTATGTCAGTGTTTCATGGCGATCGCCAATGGGAGGTAAATAAACTAGATTTTTTTTTTCCGGCGTGAGAAATCAGAAGTGTGGCGTGAGAGCATGTGAAAACGGTCAAATGCGTGTGTCTCACGCTCAATGCGTGAGAGTTGGCAACCCTGAAAACATACGCTCTGCAACAAACTCCCGGCCAACATAACACAAAAAAAGTGATTATTAAGACAGAGAGCACATAAATGTGACTTAGTCAGTGGGAAACCTGCGTAATCACGTGCTGACCTTGGTAAGGGTCATATGCAGGTCATATGCACGCTTTGAGTCTCACGCATTTTAGCGATTTCACATGCTCTCACGCCACACATGGAATTTCTCACGCTTGAATATTATTATTATTAATTTTATATTTTAAATAATCTAATCGCCGCACTCGCATATTCAGCCAATCCATCGGTTGTATATTATAACAGGTTGAACCAATCAGAATATAGATTGCGCTGTTGCTTGGTAGTCTTTAGCCAGCACGCACGCACACACGCACGCACGCACACGCACACACACGCGCGCACACGCGCGCGCACACACCAATCCCCCCCCCCCGCCTGAAAAAAAAGCTCACGCCCACCAAACTTGAGATCTGGTCATATGAAATAAATTTTTATAATTTTTAAAGCGTATAATAACTTCAATTTTAAAACTATAGTTTTTTATTTCACATCAGAATATTTTGACGGCATCCCTGATGAAGACAGACGGCAGCACCCTGGTTGAGAAACGCTGATGTATGTAATTAATGCTGTCATGACTAGCCCCGCCCCCACTTGTCTATCTTATTCTGTAACGGGGGTCCTCAGGGTACAGAGGACCCACGGGGTTTTTGTTTGATGGACTCGGGAGCAAACTCAAAAGCACAGATAGCGAACTGAGACCTCTGCGAGGAGCGGGAAACGCAGAAAATAAAAACAGAGAAAAGTCTCTGAAAAACCCAACTCAAAACACACGGAGGCAACAACTCAACGTGTCGGTAAGAACTGGAGCACAAACGAACAAAATAATGAAACCTGAGAACCAAAAACACACGGAGGCAATAACTCAACGTGTCGGTAAGAACTGGAGCACAAACGAACAAAATAATGAAACCTGAGAACCAAAAACACACAGAGGCAACAACTCAACGTGTCGGTAAAAACTGGAGCACAAACAAACAAAATAATGAAATGGTACAGGAAGGGTACAGCGAGGGAAAACTTGAGGTAGGCCAGGAAGGGCGCAGGAGAGAGGCTCGAAGGGAACAGGGGAAAAAACGAGAGACCAAAGTACGAAAGACTTGAAGTATACCGGCTGGCAGTACGTGCGAGAGGTAACAAACAACTCAGCAGTGAGGCACTGCAACTGTGCCTGTTAAATAGGGGAAGGCACAGCTGCAGGTCCTTACTGCTGATTGCGTCTCGTTAGGTCGTGAAGGCGTGCACTCCTCCTAGTGGCGACAGGAGGGACGGTCCTGGACCCAGCCCTGACATATTCATGTGTTCTTTTATGCCCTGCCCAGGGCTGGCGCCAGAACATATACAGTGAGGGGGCGTCAGAAAATTTCGGGGGGGCGAACGTAAGTTGTTTAGCGGGGGGGGTGGCGAACGTAAGTTGTTGAGCGGGGGGGTGGTGCGTGTAACGATTGTCGAGCGGCCATGTAGCGATTGTTGTAAAATAAATGGGTATTATTTTTTACATTGAGGGGGCGGGACACCTCGCCTGAGGGGGCGACGCCCCCATTCGCCCCCCCGTGGCGCCGGCTCTGGCCCTGCCTCAAAGTCTGGTCTTCGTTGTGGTTTACTTCTGTTCCCTTTTGGTTCTGCTGTTGTATTTAGTTTCTTGTTTCTGGTTTGGGTGGGGGTCATTTGTAAAAAGGGATGAGTAAGTTGTCTTATGGATATGTTAAGTTCTTTGGAAATATGCGGTCGCTGTATGAAATCTGATACCGTTTCAAGATGTTATGCTTTACCTAATTTGTATGTTCTAGGATCATTCGCTCTTGTTGTATTACTGAAGTTCGCAGTGTTTAGTATAAGTTTGTATCTGGGATAGCTTTTGTGTTTTCTATGGATCTGTATGCTTGGTTATCAATTTCATTTCTGTTACTTTGGGTTTCTTTTTCTTAGTGTATGGTTTAGATTATTGTGTCATTTCCTGTCTGGTGTTATTTGGTAATTCCCTGGTCTCCATGAATGTTGTATGTTTAAGTAACTGTTTGTAGTGTTCAAATATTAATTTGTTGTGTTGTTGTCCAGTTCCTTGTTTCTTTAGCCCTGCTTTTGTTATTTTGTCATCCATGTACTTTTCATAAAACATTTTTGTTGAGTTAAAATTACGCTTCCCGTTTGTTATTGGTAGTTGGTCTCATTGTTTTGTGTTTGCATTCGTTCGACTTCGAGTGTAAATTATGCCACATAAGAAGTGCACAATCAGGGCACAGGCGATAACCTTGCACAACGAGAGAGATCCCATCAATTCACATGTCAGCTCTCCTCTGCACGTGTGGTCGCTTCCTAGCACCTCAACGTTACATAATGACCCCCTTATCAGGACACAGCAAGAGAGTATCATGAAGGAGAATCTTTCCTGTCTTGGGATCTTTTGGAGCGAGTTAGAAATGGGGAGCCGTCCGAACTACCATCTGAAATATTTTTGATGGAGAGGGTCCCTTCGAGGGCTTTATCTTACAAAGTAAACTGTCTTTTGAACACATCCTTAGTCCTCAACCTCCAGAGTTTTTGAATGTCAGGTTTCTCCTACAGTATTTGGAAGGTCAGGCACTACAGTGGGCCAATATTCTCATGGTTGAGAAGTTGGCTCCGTTTGTTAAGACCACAGTGGCTGCTGCATCAGCTGCCCAGCTCACGCCGGCACTGCCGCCCAGCCCACGCCAGTGCCAGCCGCCCAGCCCACACCTGCGCCAGCCGCCCAGCCCACACCTGAGGCAGCTGCCCAGCCCATGCCTGCTCCAGGGGCTGTGCCAGATGCTGCTCAGCCAGCCAATCAGCCTAGCCCTGTGGCTGCACTGCAGGTCCTAGGGGCTGCACTGGCCACCAGTCAACTATCACCAGTGGCACAGGAGTGACCTGCGAGTGCAACAGTGGCCAATGAGAGGCTTGCAAGCGCACCCGAGGCCCAGGATAGCCCTATTCCAGTTCCAGTTGCCCAGGAGAGGCCTGTGAGCACACCCGAAGTCCAGGAGAGGCCTGCGAGCGTACCCAAGGCCTAGTAGGGGCCTGCAAGTGCACCTGAGATCCAGGAGGAGTCTGCTAGTGCAGCGACTAGTTCCTGCGACCTGGAAGAAGTCACCACCTGTTTTTGAGACCTATAAGAGGTCAACCTCTGCTCCAGTGATTCAGTGGGGGCCACTGTCTATCCCTAAGGCCCGCCAGCAGGCTTTTCCTGAGGTCCAGGGGGGAGGGCTGCACAAAACCTGTTTCTGAGCCCCAGTGGGGTTCTAATAGGGCTACTCGGGCAGCTCCCAAAACCTCATCATACTGTGGGGTTTATGGACACTTGAAGGTAGAGGTTTTATGATCATTGATCAAGATGGCAGTGCACACGGGTGCTCTGGCTCTTAGCTGTCCAATCTGGTGCCTGGTTTTGTTAGTTTTTTCGTGTTTATTTTTTGTCTTTAGTAAAGTTGACCATAGACTGAGCCAACAGGACCTTATAAACATTGGTCTGAGGTACAGTCTGGCGGATATCAGCATTATCCATCAGGAACACAACATTCCAGAAAACAGAGCGAGACCGCCCGCCAGGGTCTCCGTGGATCACCAGCCTGCCCGGCAAGCATAAAAGAAGGCAAAGAAACAGGAAACAAAAGCATGGATGCCGGTCATGTTCTGAAGCTAGGTTATGTAAACAACCTTATAGACATTACCGAGTCTCTTCCTCTCCAAAGGCATACCCATCACTCAGAAAATGGAAGAGTTGGAGTTACAGATGGAAACGCAGTGGCAGGTTGACAAAACTTAATGCAAGCTTAGCGTGCTCTTCTGTCACTTTATCTGGAGATACTTGGTTGGCGTCTCTTCGTTTGATTGTTTCCTTTCTGGTTTCTGTGACCGGTTCGGATGATGTGCAACCGGCCAGCCTCTCCTTTCCTTACCTCTGCGGCCACTGGATGAACCTACACAATCTGTGGCCTCTCGCTCGGGCCTGACAGTCGGCAAAAGCTCCAGCTCCTATCAGGATGGGGCTCGTAAATGCTAGCCAGCAAAACATCCTGAAGGATGTTGTTGTTGTTGTTGTCATGGTGACCGGTGTCGGCCAGAGGAGGATGGGTTCCCCCCCTGAGTCTTGGTTTCTCTCAAGGTTTCTTCCTCATGCAAAAAAAACTAGGGAGTTTTTCCTTGCCACGGTCGCCTTTGGCTTGCTCACTGGGGGCTAGGACTCGGCACTTGTAAAGCTGCTTTGTGACAACAACTGTTGTAAAAAGCGCTATATAAATAAAATTTGATTGATAAATTTGATTGATATTCAGGACCAGTCGTGTGAAGACCAGTCTTGTATCTCTCTGCCTGTCTCGTCTTTTGAAAATAGTCCTGGCCAACGTTCACAGCGTTGGCCCACTGAATTTATAATTCCTCGCTTTTCTGCCAGCACAGAGATTAAACTTCAGGTAGCCAATGAAAACCTGACTAAGAATGGGACTTTTCTCAGTGGCAAAGACCTCATCCAAGTACTCCCAGACGTTCTTGGAAAATTGTCAGAGGCTATCTATGAGTATAGTGCTTATCCATCAAGTCTGCAGTTCAGTCAAGTAGCAGAGGCCCTTGTTCAAAAACACCCCTGCCTCAAAGAGCCTGGGTCATTTAATGGGTGTTACGGATGGACACAGCGACTAAAATATAAAATGAACAATTTCAGATCTAAACTAAGGTTTCTAGGTTGTCCTGAACTCGATGTAAACTCGCTGAAGAGAAAACCAGCACATGAACAGACTCCTGCAAAGAATGTGAAAAAACCACGAAAAGCTGAAGTTAATTACTTACCCCCTCACACTCAAGGTGAAACTTCTACAAGTTTAGAAACGGAAAGAGTGGAGCTCCTAAGTGAAGTGATGAAAACGGGAAACAACAAGGTCATAGCTGAGAAAATGGTGAAGACATTCTCTCTTCGAAGGCAGGAAATAATTAATGAAGCCCCTGCTGTCAGTCACTTTATGAAACGATGGCCTGCTCTTTTTAATGTAAAACAGGTAAGACATTTTGTGTATAAAATTTTTAGTCTTAGTGTTGTGAACTGTAGATATGTGGATAAATGTCATATTTAGTTGACTAAGGTCCTGATTTTTCTTGTTTTACAGATAAATGAAGAATTTAAGAGGCTAACAACAGTTAGCCTTGAATCAACCTTTTTGGCCAAGCTTGACAAATGCACTCAGAAATTGTTGTCTTTGGCCCAGTCAAAAGGAGGAGCTGCAGGCTTAAAGATAAGGCACATTATGGACAAGCTACTTGAGGTATAATTTTATACTAAAATTACTTTTACAATGCATGTTAGGAATAAAATTTTCATAGGTTAAATTGTCGTAATTGGGATATTTGCAGGCCTGATTATCTTTTTTTTATACACGAATCAGAACAACACAGCTGATGGAAGGAGAGAAGCTGCCATTCGCTGCCTTGTGGTGTATCTTGGAGAGAAGGAGGATGACCTTTTTAAGGAGTACAATGTAAGTAATAATTTAGTACATTCTATCTTGAGCCTAAACCAAAACTTTACTAATGAGTAAAGTAGGCGTTTAAACAGGAAAATCAGTTCAATTTTTCAGGAATCTGTCAACGTAGACCTGGAGTTCCTCATCTTACCTGTAAGCATGTGTCACTTTATTGTGCACATGGATTGTTGTTCTTATATATATGAGCGAAGATGAAGAAAAAATCTATTTCTTCCTTAAATGTTGACCTTTTTGAACTTAACAATGCCACAAAACACGTTTTTCCCCACACGTTTTTGAGTTTGTGACCAGTTGTGTCATAGTGTCTGTCTTTGTCCACAATTTATCTTAATATTTCTAATACTTTATTATTTTTTTTTCTACAAGGACACACATGACTTTGAGGAAAACCTAAAAATGGAAATGATGAAGATTTGCATCGTTGACAAGCGTGCAACTATTGTGGTGGAGGGAACAAAGGTCCTGGAAGGGAATGATCTTGCCCGTTCCTGTGCTTTGCTGATGGGGGTGATTTTTGCTCTTAACCTCAGTTATCCCAAGCCGTTGAAATTTACCTTTGAGGTATTTCAAAAGCTGTTCCTTGACCTTGATGCACAAAAAACCAGCACAAAAGTAATGAACCTTAAGTACAGTATATTTTGAGTGAATGTAAGTAGTAACAGAGTTCAGCACTCACAAAATTTTGTTTTGTGTGAGGATTTCTTGGTATTATGGATCAAGATTTTTTTTTTCTTCAGCCATATACTGGACTTACTACTGCAAATGTTATGGTGTTTGGGAACCTTGTTCTGGGAATGTCTTTTGTGTTGCTTTTAAATAATGTGATTAAAAGCGCAATATTTCGAATCATTTCGAGTATATGTATAAATATTTAACTTAATTAAGTTTAACGTGCTGGGAAATATTGGTACAAGCGCTTGAATTGAACCCTGCAAACATGACTTTGTTCATTGCGCTGAGGCGCGGCGCGCGCGAAGTTACAAAATTCGAGAGCTGCACGACCTCGCGTGCGCCGCGCTTCAGCGCGATGAACAAAGTCATGTTTGCAGGGTTCATACACGTTGTGGAATTCAAACACTTGTATGTCACTTTCAAGGTCCATTTCAATATTTCCCAGCACGAGCAAAGACACTTCGTCAGACGTTCAAAAGACGTCCACTGAAAAGCCAGAATGAAAGTTTTAGCGACGTCTTTTTTAAACGTCTATTACTGCCGTTCAGTTGCAGTTTTTGCACGTCCTGACATCCAATAAAGGTCCTAGTCAGACGTTCAGATAGAAAACTCGTCATAGACGTTCATGTTAAGTTAAAAGGTTAAGGTCCTAGTCACACTGTCAGATTTTGAACCAGTTTTGAACGTCCACCAGACATGCAAAAATGGGTCTGGACTGACCGACGTGATACAGACTTGATTTTAACGTCTTTCTGACGTCGCATGTTTGTTGGGATAAGTTAAATATTTATATATATTCTCGAAATTATTCGCTTTTTTATCACATTATTTAATGGTTGTTTATTTTCAAAACGCCCAACCGTAACGTCTTCACGTTCTCTCATGTTTCATCCTGGAATTACAAGATGCTGGTATTTAACACAAAAGAACTGTTCAGTCAGACAGATATTTGTTGTGAAATGAAGTTACAATTTCAAGCATTTTCAAACACAAAGCAACATTCATTTGTTTGTTTATAAAAAAAAAATAAAAAGGCTTTAAAACGGAAATTAGCACTGTATCTGACTTTGGTATCGAAAATGGTATCGAATTTCAATATTTTTTTAAGTATCGTATCGAAGTTGTAATTCTTAGTATCGTGACAAGCCTAGTATATAGGTGTATATATAAATACACCTATGAATATTCTGCACACACCTGGCACTGCCACATCATCTTCTTTCTGCACTTGCCACATGTGAACCTATCACAAGACACACAACGATTAGTGGCACGGTTACTTTTGCAACAACACTTGACCTGGCACCATGCCCTTTTCCCTGTGTCAGGTGTGGGTGGTTGCTGCTGCTGAGCCTTTTCCTTGGCCACCTCCTTGGCTGCCACATGAGCCTGTGCAAGCTCTTCTGTAAGATTGACCAAAAACTCCGACCGTCTCTCCTTTACCCCAGTGCATGCTTGAAAAAGCACATAGGCATTCAGTGCTGCAATGTCAATCATATTATAAAACACAGCGACTGGCCAACGCTGTGTTCCGCAACGCACAGTGTACTTTCGTACATCTGGTCCATTATATCCACACCACATTTTAGGGAGTTGTAGTCAGTGATTGTGTTTGGCTTTTTTTTGTGTGTTCCCAGTCTCCACCGTACTGTGCATGGTACTGAGGATGCAGACAGTCTTTCTACGTTTGGGTGTGTAAATGGTCAGTGTGGCAACAGAGGTTGAAAACATCTGTGTGCTGAATTCCTCACGGACCAAAGTCTTTTTGGCAGAGTCTGGAAGCTCACGACGAATCCTGTTTACTGTGCCAAGGAGGGTGGTCTTCCGGCCCAGCAACTGCCTTGCTAGTGACAGTGAGGTGAAAAAATTGTCTGTGGAAACAGTTCTTCCTTGGTCCATAAATGGTTCCATGAGCTTCATCACCACATTTTCTGATAGTCTTTCCCCTGTGGGACGACTGGAGTCTTTACCAAGGTATGGGATGATGTTGGATACGTACTTGGTTTTCAGGTCACATGCCACCCAGAACTTTATCCCAAACTTGTCTGGTTTTGTGGCTATATACTGAAGAAAACAGCAACGGGTCTTGGATGGGAAAAGTTGCTCATCTATGGTGATCTATGGTTGCTCATCTAAGTTGCTCATCTATCTATACAGGACAGGATAGAAATGAGGGGGAGAGAAAAGTAATTTTTTTACCTTATTTTCAGTAGTTTTTAGCACTTTGAGTTGCATGAATGTATGAAAGGTGCTATAGAAATAAAGATTATTATTATTATTATTATAAAAAGGGAAGGGCAGAAAAAACCACAGCTCAAATGACCACTGCAATGGTTCACCAACTGCTGCTACATTGGGCATCCATATTCACCCAAACACATATACACCCACACACACCCTCACACACATACACCCACAAACCTTATTTTCAGTAGTTTTTAGCACATGCATGTATGTATGAAAGGTGCTATAGAAATAAAGATTACTTATATTATAAAAAGGGAAGGGCAGAAAAAACACAGCTCAAATGACCACTGCAATGGTTCACCAACTGCTGCTACATTGGACATCCATATTCACCCACACACTCATACACCCTTACACACATACACCCACACACCTTCATCCCAACATAAATTTACTCATATATGTACCCACACAGACAATCTCCCCAAGGGGAGGCCAGAGTTTTTTCCTTCTCTATCTGAGTCAGTGAACACATCCAGCAGAACAATGAACTGATGGCTCACACCATCACCCCCCCCCCCCCTCCACCCACTCCCCGTCTACCTATAATGGCTGCATGTGCATAACAAAGGGTGGCCTAATGGGATGCAAATGTCCCCAGAACTGCCCCCTGGTGGAGGCCAGGTAGAAAAGTTTGGAATTAAAATGGTGGTAGTCCTAGTGCTAGGAGCTCTAGTGTTAAATACCTATTGACACTTTGTTATCAACAAACTTTTTCAAGTCAAAAAGGAAACGCAGTACTTGTGTTAAGTTAATTGGTGTCTCTTTAAAGTGCATGTGTGGGAGTTTGTGTATGTATGTGCGAGTGAGTGAGTTGTAAAATGGGCCTCAGCTAGGGTTATTCCTGCCTTGTACCCTGTGCTCTGTTGTGTTGTTTTTGAACCCAGGAACTGTGAGTTAAGAGTGCTAACTACCACACCATAGTGATGCACAGTTCAAGCAATAAAAGTTAAAACTTCATCCATTTTTTGTATTTTTGTGTTAAATGTATTAATTTGCAGTTCTGCACTGACCTAAAAATCAAAAATTAATATTTATAGTCATTAGACAGTTGTAAGGTTGTATTTAAACAAATTTTAAATCTAAAAATATAGCATTACATTTAATATAATGTATGTTATGTAAAATATTTTTGCTCAAGCTAAAAAGCAATTACTAATCTAAAAGCTAAATATATACAATATACTTAAAATATTGCATGATCAACATGATTAAATTGACCACTTATTTTATATATTCCTGCTAACAGTTTTTAAGTTCATGTTATTTAAAAATACATTTAGCTATAGAGGAAAAGCTAATTCACCTGGCTTAGAAAATTGTGTTGGATCAACGTAATAAAAACAATTGACTGCTTGATTTTTCATATACAGTCAACTTAAAAATGTCCACTCCTATTATAAGTTTTTAAGTTCATGTTGTTTAAAAAGACATGTTGCTATATAGGAAAAGCTCATTCAACTGGCTAAGAAAATGGTGCTGGATTAACGTAATTCTATTAGTGGATACAACTCAAAAAGACTAATGCAGAGCATTGCCTTATTTTTTTATGTTGAGTCAATGCTTTATTTTTTAGAGTGTAGGAGCATACATTTAAGAGGTTATTGTTTCCCATACTGATTTTGTGAATGTAGAAAAAAAATAAAAATATAATGAAAGCATTCCTTATGTAAAATAGTTTCTATTTCAAGTCGTTCCAATTGTATGCGATTTGTATATGATGATTGAATTCGTCAGCATTTCTAACGCAAGGAAACGTATTCTTAGATTTGAAAACTAAAAACACAGAAATGCTGTTCTAGAACACAAATTAATTGGAAGAAGAAATACCAGCACACAACATGGCATATTGAGCAGTGGGCATATAAGTGAACGGATTTAAATGGGCAGGTTCAGAGGCTTATTGAAGGCCTTATTGATGGTGGGCCAGAGAAATAACAAATGCATCATGAAGAACAGGTCACTCCCTAAGAGAGGAACCTGATTTTAGACTGATCCAACACAGTGGTGGACAGTAACTAAGTAAATGTAATTCGTTACTGTACTTAAGTAACATTTCCATGTATCTGTACTTTACTCAAGTACTTTTATTTGGTAAGACTTTATACTTTTACTTCACTACATTTCAAAGCGAAAATTTGTACTTTTCACTTCATTACATTTACAGAAACATCTCGTTCCTTTTTCATTTTTAAATCAACGTTTAATAAAATACCAAAAGGTAAAAGTGTACCATGTCACAGACTATAACCAATCAGCGCTCAGTAAGAGATTAAGATTTGTACGCTAAATGGCTGAGTATCTGACATGGCTGCAACAGATGTCTTCCCCCAACACCCCGGCCTTATTTAGCCGAAGTGTTTGTATTCCTCGAAAAGAAGAATTATTCGTATTCCTCCTCTGCATTCCGAAGAACACATCGCTGTCATCATTTAGGAACTCGCTGTCAAACTTGAAAAAACACATCGAAGTAAGTTCACCATTAGATTAGTAGGTTTATATACCCCTGTTAATTATATCACATTGAAGTACACTACATTTAACAGATGCTTTTATCCAAAGCAGTGTGCTAGTACCCGAATTGCAATCTGTGGAGATGCTAAGCGCCAGTTTAACACAGGAGACTCCCACATCAAACGTTAAAGCCGGGGACACATACACGCGAATTTGGCCAAGCGAAGCGAACTTCGCAATTTATTCCTATGAGGGAGGCGAAGGCAAGTAAATATGAGCGAAGCAAAATGATTAAAATTATTATTAAAATTATTATTATCAGGGTTGGGGGGCGGGGCGGCGGCATGTGTGTAAAATGTTGGCGGGTGGGAGGGGGGGGGGGTGGCGGCGAGTGTAAATTGTTGGACACAAATTAAGTATTATGTCGCAATCGATCGCCAGTGGTTGGCGCCACAGCGAACTAGTAACTCATTGAATCATAAATGTAGATCAGAGGTAAATAAACTAGATTTTTTTTCAGTGTGAGAAATCGGATGTATGTGAAGTGTAGTGCGAGTGAAAATGGTCTCTGGTAAAGACAGTCAATGCGTGTGTCTCACACTAGGACTGAAGTGGCCGGTTCGAAATTATTGTTCTGTTTGGTGGTGAATTATGTTTTAATATTAAACGGTTTGTCCACTTGTCTACCTTTCTAGTGTGAATTATTAATATGGATAAAGTTTGGAGATGAATGTTGTGAGGATAATATAGGCTAGTTTTGTGTATTTTGTGTTTGCTAGGCAAATGTAAGGCACTGTTTCCTGTTCACCTTTTGATCGAGTAGGCCTAGGGGTTTTGATGTGACGCTAAGAAAAAAAAGGTTTTTACTTTTACTTTTAATACTTAAGTATTTTTGAAGGCAGATACTTTTGTACTTCTACTCAAGTAAAAAATTGAGGTGAATACTTTTACTTTTACTTGAGTAATATTCAATGCAAGGTAACTGTACTTTTACTCAAGTACATAATTGGTGTACTTCGTCCACCACTGATCCAACATCATTTTATACCTCAAATCTATCTGGAAACACAGGATATTGAGTAGTTAAGTGCACAGAAAGCGCACTGAAATGATTCAGAGGGGCTGAAGTTCAGAGGCCTGCTGTATGCCTGGCGTTGGGCCAGACAAGCAACACATGCATCATACATAACTAGTTCCTATATGTATGAGGAACCTGACTTTGGCCTGGCCCAGCATCATTTTATGCCTCAAATCTAACTGGAAACATGGCATATTGAGTAAAGCGCACAGGTGAAATGGTTCAGAGGGGCAAGTTTTGAGTTTTGCCTGGCCCAAGACATTACAGGCATCCAGCATATCTCTGAGCTTGCCCCTCACCCTTACTCAATATGCTATGTTTAAAATAAGGAGTATTTTAGCTAAGCAAACTAAAAATAAGGAGGGGCACTGAGGGCTTTACCAAAAGTAACAATCAGAAACACAACTGGTAAACACACACACACTCGTGAACACTCCCCCAAAACCAAACACTGCTCATTACACAATTGCAATCGGTTAAAGCACGCTCACACAATCGATTGGAGAATCCCATAAATCACATTTCACTGCAAACCACAACTCCTCTGCAGTGCCCACTCCCTCTTTGTTTACAGCGCAGTTAACCTCCTAATAAAAAACCCACCCACACACAAAATACGTTGCATTAAGATTACCACGACACTTTAATACATCTATACCTCACCCTTTAAAACACACAAGGAGTGAACTGACCTGGTTACGCATCTTGTCCATTAAGTATCCACTCAAGGCCTGCAGCAACCCTCACTCGTGACCAGGCAATCACACCCAGCCACTCATCTCATATCGGCAGTTGTCCTCCGCAGTACATTATAACAACAACATAGCCAGTTCGTTTCGTGTGTACACACTCACGGACTATTTGCGACTCCTGCCAGCCACGAACAACTAAAATCGCCAGCACTTTATATGATTGTGTTGCTTCCCCATAGGACACACAGGTCATGCCCCGCCCCTCTGCGTGTCCTCATCACGTTCATCACAAGCTCATCTCGGCAATGCATTCACTCTTTCTCACGCTGTACGCACGAGAACATTGTTAGTTTTTTCTATACTGTATTTATCAATCAAATTCAATCAATCAAATTTTATTTATATAGCGCTTTTTACAACAGTTGTTGTCACAAAACAGCTTTACAAGTGCCGAGTCCTAGCCCCCATTTATTTATTTATTAAGCGTATCTAAATCTAGGGTCAGCTTAACAACGAAAGCTGCTTTACGACGGACTTTTCAGTCTCTAAACCCGTCGTTAAGTGGAAACTCATTGTACATTTAACTGAACTGATCAGTTTCTGAACGGTGCCTGACAGTTCAGAGTTCATGCCTGTAAGGTCTTTCGGCCGGTGTTGTGTTGAATTCGTTTATCTGCACATAAAGACGCTACAGATTATAATGTCGATTTATGTTTCTATGCTAGAATAAGAGCTAGATTTTAATTATCCATCACAGCAAACGGCACGGAATTATCTATGTCCAAAGCCACACTGGCTCAAGGGTGTTAATTATTTTAAATAAAATACACACTGGCTATACGAAGTTCACCTGTGACCACGACTTTGCAGTATTACAGCAGTATTATGTCTAAATATTTAGTTAGGACAAAACTAGAGTCCTCAATGAACTAAGTTAAAATCACTGTAACTCCGGAATATCATCTGTAGCGTTTTTATGCGTGTGCAAATGAGGGGAGTCGGAATTTGGCACAACACGTTAATTTGAAAAAAATTCTGTTGTGCCTGCTGCTTGCACAAGTTAAATGAAAATGAGCACTTTCTTCTTTGATTTACAATTTTGTCCTACCACCTGATTAACTTTCTGTTCCACCCCTGACGGGTGAAGAAACATCTACAGAAAAGCCACACCTCATTATAAGTCGCATGGTTCAAAGCGTGAGGGAATAAGTAGCGGTTTGTAATCTGGAAAATACGGGTAGCAATCGCGGGTGCTCCGCTGTGGTGTGTCGAGGTTGCGTTCTGCTCTTCAGCGCTGTTTGCAGGGTTCATCCACCTTTACAAGGTGGAATTCAAGCACATGTATGGCACTTTCAAGGTCCATTTTTCAATATTGTCCAGCACCTTCAGCTTAATTAAGTTAAGTACGTAGTCGTCTGTAACTGCACCAGCCTCAATTTGTCCAATTAGACTGTTTATTTCCTCTTTTATTCTGTCGTGAAAAGACATTTCTGCTGCTTTCAAGTCCAACTACGAGCAATTGCTTCTGACTGGAGTCTAAGCCCCACCCGAAATTCAGGCGAGCTATCCTATTGGACAGTGATAAGATTTCATTCTGGCACGAATACAGCTTCGCAGAGACACACAGTGGAATACAATGACCTTCAGTTGATTGCATTTCAAGGTGGCTTCTGGCACGAATTCAGCGTTTCTTTCTTTAAATACAAATCCACACACACTGGAGCTTTTACTTTTCATTGTGGCATGTTTTCATCACATCAGTGTTTAAATCAATCTCGTGATCATTACATTTAAAGGAGACATTTATATCTGAAATACCGTACGGTGAAAAGCAATACCTCTGTGCCGTGATTACATTTCAAGCTGTATTATATTCAATTCTGGCACAAATTCAGAGTTTAGGTTTTGAATGCAAATTCTTGTGTATTGTTTTTCAATAAAGAGATAAAATGCATTGAAATGTGATGTAATAGTGCTTTTGCATTTCATTTTGGCACGTATTCTGCATGTTTGTATGGAAAGCAATGCACTTTGTGGATTGCATTTCCATTTTTGCTTAGTAGCGATTACATTTCGAATTGGCACTGTTTCCTCTCCATACTCCGTGGGTAACAATTATGCTGATGTGGCCCGCAGTGAAAATGAGTTTGACACCCCTGGTCTATGTGTTACTAGTTCGCTCTGGCGCCAACCACTGGCGATCAATCATTGCAACATAATATAATCCATTTTACACCCCCCGCCAAGAATTTACACACGCCACTGAACGATTCGGTGAACAAATCTTTTTAGTGAACTGATTCTAATGATTCTGTTCATCTAAAAGAACTGTTTTGCCCATCACTACTGAGTTAGTTAACTACACCCTGCCAGCTTAAAAGTCTCTCACAAATTAGAATACATTTCAACAAAACATATTTCAGTAACTGTTTACTCCAGAAAAGTTAGACTTGGGTTATGGGTTTAACCCTGGCTACATTTATAATAATTTTTTTAATTGCAGTTATTTAGTCTTAATTCAGATTTGATGACACCATTATTGTTGTCTAACAAGTTAGACAATCAAAAATACCCCAATCAAAATGGTATGGACATCATGATTAACACGAAATACAAAACCACGCCTCTTTTGCTGACAGCCCATCACTGCAGGGTGACTACTTAAACCACTGTAGAGCAGCCATCCAGACGTTCAGAGTGCTGGGAGACACTAAGCCCACCATGCAGATCACTTCAAGTATGGTGCCATTTGTATCAGTGCTGTGGATGACTGTGGTTTTCAGCCTTGCAGGATGTAAAGCAAAACCAGTCAGCTGCAGACTGTGGGCTGAGCCCCAGATGCCTGTTTTGTCTATGGATGGAGATTTTGTAATTGGAGGGGTTTTCTCTATTCACGCCAATATCAGATCAGAGCAGTACACCTTCACCAAGCTGCCACCACAGCCACAGTGCGCTGGGAGGTCTGTCTGTGAGGTTGGAGTTGATAGAACAAATATAAAGGCATTTTGTTAAAATGTCGGAAGAATTATTGTTTTCAAAATTGTCTGCCAGTTTTTATTCAGCTATTTGTTATTGTGCAAATGACACTTAATATGCTGAATATGCAACATCAACATCTTTGTTTTTATTAAAGTGTTTATTTTTTGTGTCTTACTGTCTTCCATCAGCATCGACTTTAGGGAGACGCGTTTCGCCCGTGCCATGGTGTTCACAATCCACGAGATTAACAACAGAACGGATCTCCTTCCGGGCATCACGTTGGGCTACAAGATACACGACTCGTGCGAATCCGTACCCATGGCGTGCAAATTTGCACTTCAGTTTGCAAACGGCTTGGACCTGGTTTTCAACGAGACTAATTCCTGTTTAAAATCTGCATCTCCCACTGTACCTGTTGTCCTAGGAGATTCCGCTACCACCTCGTCAATCAGCTTGGCCAGAATTCTCGGACTTTTTGGAATTACCCAGGTGAATACTGTAGGCAACGCCATATTATCGCCTAGTTTTAAAAACTCCTGACTGTTTCAAAGAGTATCGTTGTTGGATATATTTAGCGTCGGAAAAGAATTAAGAAATAGGCCTACATGTGGCCCTATGTAAGACAAGTCAAGTACTGCAATGTATGTGTAGTATAAAAACTGAATCTCATAATTAGTTGCTAATAAAACGGAGCTACTAAAAAGACTAGTCAAATAACGATTCTGTCTTTCATGTCTGAATTACAGGTCAGTCATTACGCAACGTGTGCCTGTCTGAGCGATAAGCGGGAGTTTCCCACTTTCTTTAGAACCATACCTAGTGACGAACACCAAGCGGCTGCACTGGCGAGACTGGTGAAGTATTTCGGATGGACATGGATTGGGGCAGTGCGCAGCGACACGGACTATGGAAACTACGGGATGTCAGCGTTTCTAAAGGCTGCGCAGGAGGAGGGGATCTGTGTGGAGTACTCTGAGCACTACCACAGAACTCAGCCTCGCACAAAACTGGAGAGAGTGGCAAACGTCATACGCAAATCAACGGCCAGGGTAATAGTAACATTTCTTCACGCAGGCGACTTAAAGTTTATCTTGGAGGAACTTGCGCGGGAACCACCGCCTCCGCTTCAGTGGATTGGCTGCGACTCTTGGATAATAGATCCTGACTTTCTGCGGTATAATATATGCGCCGGCGCTTTAGGTTTTGGGGTCCCCCGGTCAGTTATCCCGGGTCTTCGTGAGTTTCTACTAGACCTCTCTCTATCACAAGCCTTGAAATCGCCCCTATTAATGGAATTTTGGGAGAGCTCGTTCAGCTGTAGCTTAAAAGGCAAGTCAGATGCATCTATGGACGTGCGTCTGTGTGACGGCAGTGAGGACATCCGCGCGCTACAGAACCCATACACAGACACGTCTCAGCTGCGCATCACTAATCTGGTGTATAAAGCTACATACGCCATAGCGCATGCTATCCACGGTGTTATCTGCAGTGAAACTCACTGCGACAAGACCATTAAATTCTCAACATGGAAGGTATAAACGTTAAAATATTATATATATTAAAATAAACTAATACAATCAGCTTATCTTTTAATTGATATGATTAGGCATAAGACAAAATATGGTAAAATTACAAACTTTATTGTCCCGATGTAAAAAATGTCTTACACATAACACAGTGAAAACATATAATGCATATACACATGCAAGCAAACAATAATTTCAAAACATACATACAGGCATCCTGTTGTACATATTTGTTTTTTATATTAGTTGTATGTTTTATTTATGAGCACATTCCTTTTAACAGAAACATTCATACATGACGCTTCTGTCATTTACTTAACATGTCATTAATAAAAGGAATTGACACAGTGACATCAACTTTTATCATAACAGATTCTCAACCAATTGAAGAGAGTGAACTTCACCACAAAGAATGGCTACCAGATCAACTTTGATTCTAACGGAGATCCTTCAGCTGTCTATGAGCTCATAAACTGGAAGTTTAACAAAGATGGCACTTTAAAAATGGTGACAGTGGGCTACTATGATTCATCTAGACCGAGAGGACAGGAGTTCAGAATGAGCAGTGCTATCAGCTGGGTGGGCGGACAGACTGAGGTACTGAATAACACACCCTGTACTTAGCCACTGCAAAGCATTTTTGATTCATTTATATTTGTATATATTTGTGTTGGCTTGCTCATTAGGGATCAGGATCCATACGATTGTTAAACTTGTAAATCCTGTAAAGCTGCTTTGCGACAACATGTGTTGTGAAAAGCGCTATATAAATAAATTTGACTTTGACTTTGTTAGTGATTGGAAAACACAAAATACCATTCTGAGATATTTAAGTCTGGGTCTAAAATTTGTATCTGTATTCTCTAATGTCTTTCCCAGGTTCCAGTGTCTGTGTGCAGTGAGAGCTGTCCGCCAGGCACCAGGAAGGCTGTACAGAAGGGAAGGCCTGTCTGCTGCTATGACTGTATACCATGTGCAGAGGGAGAGACTAGTAATATGACAGGTGTGGTATCTCAGTGCATAATGTATTAAAAGCTTACTTTAGCACAGATTTAAATCCTGTTAACTTTGAAGTAGACTATGCCAATGCAGAATAGTGTCTTCCTTTTAATGGTTGCTATAGGAGCATTTTCTTATTATCTTATCTGTATAACTTATTAAAAGATTCTTATTCAATTTATATTCAAATACTTATAAAATGATGCGTACAGCCCCTCTGTCACAATTATTCTCACACTAAGCCTGCAGTAGTGACAGTGTTAAACCCTCCCCAAGCATAATAAGGAAACTGAGGAGTTATACCTCAAAAGAAAACCATGGTCACCTACTGTAAAGGAAGAGATGCAGTGATTTTGAAAGGGAAAGCTATATTCTAGTTCACTGACTGACTTGTGCTTTTGTACTTTGTGCTGAAAATTTATATCAGGGTTCTGGTTTTTATTTAATTCAGATTTTTAAAAAATCTTTCAGACTGTTTGGAATGTGTTCACTGCCTTCCTGAGTTCTGGCCAAACACCAAACAAGACAGCTGCCTCTCCAAACCTGTTGAGTTCCTGTCCTGGGAAGACACGTTGGGAATTACCCTGACAGTGTTCTCCATCACTGGGGCCTTCATGTCTGTGTGTGTTACTGCTGTCTTCTACAAAAACAGGACATCCCCCATCGTCAGAGCCAACAACTCAGAGCTGAGCTTCCTGCTGCTCTTCTCTCTGACTCTGTGTTTTCTCTGTTCACTTACTTTCATTGGTCGGCCCTCTGAGTGGTCCTGTATGCTGCGCCACACAGCATTTGGGATCACCTTCGTCCTCTGCATCTCCTGTGTTCTGGGGAAAACAATAGTGGTTTTAATGGCCTTCAGGGCTACAGTTCCAGGCAGTAATGTCATGAAATGGTTTGGGCCTCCACAGCAGAGACTCAGTGTTCTTGCCTTCACTCTAATACAGGTCATTATTTGTGTGCTTTGGTTAAAAATATCACCTCCATTACCTTTCAAAAATCTAAAGCACTACAAGGAAAAGATAATCTTGGAATGTGGTTTAGGTTCTGCTGTAGGTTTCTGGGCTGTTCTGGGTTATATAGGACTCCTGGCTGTTTTGTGTTTTATTTTGGCTTTTCTAGCACGTAAGCTGCCTGATAACTTTAATGAAGCCAAATTCATCACATTCAGCATGCTCATATTCTGTGCAGTTTGGATCACCTTTATTCCAGCTTATGTCAGCTCTCCTGGAAAATTCACTGTAGCTGTGGAGATATTTGCTATTCTGGCCTCAAGCTTTGGTTTGATTATTTGTATTTTTGCTCCCAAGTGTTTTATAATTGTGTTTAGACCAGAGCAGAATACCAAGAAACACCTTATGGGTAAAGTTCCCTCTAAAGCTCTTTAAAAACGTCGTCATATTACATGAAGATCCAGCAATTCATTATATATATATATTAGGCATGAATTACATTACTGGCAAAATATAGAAAAAACCCATCTTCTGTATTTAATATCTCCAGATCTTGTCAAATTGTACAGAGCCCGGGAAGGGACATGGGTAAAAAAAAATAAAAATTAAACGAGGGAACGTTTTACCATTCGAGCGCATGTTTTCTGTAACTTGTGCTCATGATTTATTAATTCGTTCACACGAGTAACAATTTGTGCGCACGTTTTGTTTTAATCATGCGCACGTTTTTATTAAACTCGTGGTCACGATTTAGTAATTCGTTCACATGATTTAGTAATTCGTGCGCACGTTTTGTTTTAATCGTGCGCACGTTTTTATTAAACCCTAGTCACGATTTATTTATTTGTTCACACGATTTACAATTCGTTCTCACATTTTCATTCATTCATTTGCAAACCCTACTGGCCTAAGCGCAAACATTGCAGATACAAGGAGAGAGGCAGTAACAGTTCCCTGAAACTGTATATACTTTGATTGTTTAGATTTATGCCACAATTAACAGAGATGCGTTTATTAGGTCTTATTTGCTTATGCGTCATGGGGGCATTGTAGCTTCCCTTGCACAGCGGGGAATCACAATCAGTAAATGGCATCTGAAGCGAATTCTAAGCTTTGTAATGAACATTTATGACGAATTTTAATGTTGCTTTGTGTTTAAGGTTTGAAAAGTACTTTAAAATGCTTGAAATTGTAACTACTTCGTTTCACAACAAATATCTGTCTAACTGAACAGTTCTCTTGTATTACGTTAACAATTACGAGCCTATTGTAATTCCAGGACGAAACATGAGAGAACGTGAAGACATTAAGATTGGGTGTTTTGAAAATAAACCACCATTAAATAATGTGATTAAAAGTGAATTATTTCGAATCATTTCGAGTATATGTATAAATGGTTGCTTATTTGTATGTATAAAACCACGTATAAAAGGCTCCTTACTGCCGACACTGCAGTTTCTTTTTCCCTATCAATTTGCTTACATTTGATATATCTACAAATACTTTGTGGATATATTTTGCTTTGTGGATATATTTTTAACTCTGGCTACAACAACCTCCACAAGCCATCGAAAGACCTTCTCGATTGAAAAAAAACATCGAAGTTCATCTTAACCAAAGCTAAGTATCTTCGTATTTCATCATGTCTGAGCCGCTTGTTGCTTGTTTTGAGTGTGGCATGTATAGCTACTCTTCTTCCATCAGTAGTAATTTTATTTGTGTGAAGTGTAGATTAATTATTAGCATGACGGAGAAGATTTCACTTTTAGAGGAGTGCATCCGGGCTTTAGAAAGTCCTAGAGAGTTGGTAGCAGCTAGCAAGCCCTCAGCTCCGGCATTAGAGCCCTCGCAGTGGGGCGAATGGGTGACGTCTCGGCGGCATAACCGTAGGGCTGAGCACCGTTCTTCTCAGGTTCCCGTGTCAAACAGGTTTGCCCCACTCAGTAATACACTGACTGAGCGACCTGTTAAAAGAGCTTTGGTGATAGGAGATTCACAGCTTCGACACAAGAATGTAGCGACCAGTTTAGAGACACCAGCGGCCATAGTCAAGTGTATCCCGGGGGCTAGAGCACCTGACATCAGGGCTAATTTAAAGGTGCTGGCTAAATGTAAATATTCAAAGATAGTCATACACATCGGCACCAATGATGTGGGATTGAAATCACCAAGAACAATGTTAAAGAGGTGTGTGAGTTAGCGGAGACGATGTCAGATGCCGTAATATGCTCTGGTACCATTCCAGTTCGGCGTGGCGCTGAAACCTACAGCAGGTTATGGGCGTTACACCACTGGATGTCTAAATGGTGCTCAGATAACAAAGTGGGTTATATAGATAACTGGACACGTTTTGAGGGCAGGCCTGGCCTTTTGAAGCGAGACGGCATTCACCCCTCTTGGGAGGGTGCTGCTCTTATTTCCCGTAGCATATCTGCTAGGCTTAATAGTGGTAGTGTAGGAATAGTTAATGGGGATTGACAAACCAGAGCCGAGGCCAGGCAGCAGACACACAGGCTAAACCGACTGTCTGCGAGCTGCAAAGAGACGTCACCTCAGTCACACCAAATTGAAACTGTGTCTGTTCCTCGAGTACCAAAAAATAATTCTGGCAAAGTTAGTAGACAAAATTTAATCAATGTTAAATTCAACTATGCTCCCTCAGAGAGCAGTTTAAATCTGAAACTAGGATTACTAAATATTAGATCCCTGTCATCTAAAGCATTGCTTGTTAATGAAATGATTACCGATCATAATCTATGCATGCTTTGCTAGACGGAAACCTGGACCCGACCAGACGACTATATGGCCCTAAATGAAGCTTCTCCCTCTGGCTATAGATATGTCCATAACCCCCGTCCAAATGGTTGAGGAGGTGATGTCGCCACAATATATGACTCTGATATTGGCATTTCTCAAAAATTTGGCTTCAAGTTTAATTCTTTTGAACATCTCATCCTCACTGTATCAAATGTTTCAAATTTAACAACCAACAAAGCGTCGCAGTCGTTTATGGTGATTACTATTTACCGCCCCCCTGGTTCATACACTGCAAAAAAAAATCCGTTAAATTTACGGTAAAAGACTGGCAGCTGTGGTTGCCAGAACTTTACCGTAAAAAACGGTGACAATGTAAAAAACACTACGGTATCTTTTTTGACAACCTTAAATTTCATCATTTAGAACTGTTCTTTTTACGGAAAATGATTTTACAGCTTACAATAATACACTGTAAAAAAAACAGTGACAATGTAAAAAACACTACGGTATCTTTTTTGACAACCATAAATTTCATAATTTAGAACTGTTCTTTTTACGGAAAATGACTTTACAGCTTACAATAATACACTGTAAAATTAACAACTTTTAAAAATAAACCTATTTACGGTGGATAATTTTAAAAACAACTTTTACTGTTTATCTCTATGATGAACATATTACAACCATTATTATTTTACAGTATTTGATTGTAAAGTCCAACTTCACAGTAAATTACTGGCAGGCCGCCATCACTAGGGCCTCCCAGTTGTTGCCACCAATGATCTATATTAACATCTATAATATAGATCATTGGTTACCACATTTTAAGGCAACAAGGCACTTTTATTTTGCCTTAGCAACGTAATCACGCATGAAGCCGTAATCACGCGTATTAAACAAAATACGTGAAACATGAGGGCAGGTCATTAGCACTGTAACATTACACAAACACGGTAGGTAGACTCAGACAATGTACAACTACATAAACTAATACAGGGAGACTTAAACTAACAAAACATATAATCAAATACATAATCAACAACAGCATGTCATAACATTTACACATAACGCATATCAATAACGGAGCCGCGGGGGCTCATGGGAAGTAGCGCCACCCCCAGTGGACCGACGCTACACAATTTTACAGACTTTAAGCAGAAAAGCCTTAAATTTTCTCAAAAATCAGCAGTGCGCCTTGTATGTGCACTGAATTCAAAAATCTGTCCCTGACACAGATACGTAATGTACAGAGCCCATAAAGTGACATTATGTAAAAAAATAACGCGTGGCCACGACTTACTAACGCGTGGCCACGACGTACTAACGGGTGAGAACGCCTTACTAACGCGTGCGAATGAGATAATTAAGTATTACTTTATATAAAGCCAGGTTTATCTTCCTTGGGCAGTCAGTTAGTGTACATCTCCTCCTTGCCAGTCAATTCACGAACAACCCTGGGATCTGCTTGTTTTGCTGTGAAAAAATTAACTTTGTTGCCGCACGTGAAAGGCGACATTAGTATCTCGTTCCCATGCCTTAATGATCTTTGCACGCGTTAGTAAGTCGTGGCCACGCGTTAGTAAGGCGTTCGTACGCGTTAGTAAGTCGTGGCCACGCGTTATTTTATTTTTTACATGATGTCACCTTACAAGCTCCATACGATTGTGCTGATTGATGATTTTCACTGTAAATTGAAATGTAGGCTACTCATCAGCAAACTCTGTAATTTAGACTGAATATTTTTTTTATTTTTAGGGTAATTCCTTGTTTACTACATTACGGAATTTTCCAATATATTTTACCTAAAATATTGAAATTAACATTAAAAATGTGTGCTTTCTACATATTATGACTGTAAAAATTAATTTTATATACTGTTTATTTTTTAAAGTAAACACTGCATCTGTTACAGTGATATACTGTTTTCTACTTTATGATCTTTTACTGTTGCTATTTTATAGTTTATTATCGTAAATTCAACAAACATTTTTTACAGTGTACTCTGAGTTCTTGCAGTTTTCAGAGAACTCAGAGTTCAGACTTCCTGTCTCATGTAGTGTTATCAGCCGATAAAGTGATTATAGTTGGTGATTTTAATATCCATTTTGAAAATCTGTGACTCTTTTAGCATACATTTTCAAGCAATTCTTGATTCAATGGGTATCACTCAGAATGTGGTGGGTCCTACGCATAATTGTAGTCATACTTTAGACTTGGTCTTGTCATTTGGTATTAACATTAGTGATGGGACATCTGAAGCTACGCTTCGAAGCGTGTACCGAGTAAAAAGGGGCGTGTCCGATGAAGCCCCGCTTCGGAGCTTGTGTTAGATTGAGCAAAATCACGTGATCAGCAACAAACGAGGCCTCGCATTACATCGGCCACGTCATTGCTTCATTTTGCGTATCGTTTTTCAAAATAAAAGCGCTATGAACCCTGTTGCTTCGTGGGTTGTAGTAGGTGGTTAAATTTAAAATCTGGAACGTTCTAAATTCTTTTTGTTTGATCAGGATGTACATCAGATTCACACATCAAAAACAGACTAAAAACCATTGGAAGAGGCAAACCTTATTTGTAATGTTAAAAACGTTTTACATTTGGCAGACACCCTTATCCAGAGCGACTTACATTTTATCTCATTTTTATATAAGTGAACAATTGAGGGTTAAGGGGCACCTCAGTCATGGCCTCAGGTCTGGGAATCGAACCCACGACCCTCCGGTTACAAGACCAGTTCCCTAACCACTTCCCTTCCCTAACCACCAGGCCATGGCTACCAAACCAGATCTAGAACCCCCAAGAAGCAATTATTTAAAACACATTTTGTTTTTTTTAAATCAGTTTCTAACTCAAAATATTCAGTCTGCCTCAACAACCACTCAATTCCCAATATAGTAAAGTACAACATATCTTCATTGTCAAATACGTTCATGACATACAAGAAAACCCAACACAACCACTAATGGTCAAGGATTAGATTGGCTACAAATCATTTTAATAATTAAAACATGACAATTAAGTATGATTTAATTGATTCTCCTGTTACTAAACATGAGTTTGATTGAAACTTTGTGACAATATTGCATTTACACATTTTTGAAAGTATGATCCAACTGAATGACGAGGCTGTTACAGTTTCACCAGCAGATGTCACTAGTGAGTGATGAATGAAGCCTCGAGTAATGAACCTTTTTGCAAAGCAAAGGGTTGGAAAGCTTCATTGCTTCAAGAGGCTTCATTTGCCCATCACTAATTAACATATCCAGTTTAGCCATTCTTCCTCAGAGTGAGGCCGTTTCTGACCACAGCCTCATAACGTACAAGTTGTGTTTAACTGACTGTATTCATCGGCCACCCCGCTACCAAATTAAAGGAACTATAACACCCAGCACCATAGCCGCGCTCACTGATATCTTACCGGGTCTGACAAACACTGATCAACCTGTAGCTCCGGAAGGACTAGAGCGTTTCACTGAACACGTCGAGACTTCTCTTCGTACAGCTTTAGACAAGGTTGCGCCATTACGATATAAGAGAGCCACTGAGAGAAGAATAGCGCCATGGTACAATGAGCACACGCATAGTCTCAAACGAGCCGCGCGGATCCTGGAGCGTAAATGGCAAAATTCGAAGTTAGAAGTGTATAGACTATTGTGGAAAAGCAGCCTTATTGAATATAAGCATGACCTCCATACGGCAAAGTCCTTATACTTATCGGCCTTAATAGAAAAACAAAAACAATTCAGGACTCATTTTTAAAACTGTTTCCAGCCTTACGAGGAGTCACGAACAAATAAATTCTCCAATTCCACTAGAGCAGGGATGGGCAACTTCCATGACAAAGAGGGCCAAAATTTTTTCAGCACTATTATTGGAGGGCCACATGACCACGCACTTAAAAAAATTGGATATGAAAGACACTACAAAATATTCTCAATAAGAACACATTTTAAATGAATTCAGGTCTGTATGTTTATTGCACCAACATACATCTATTTTCTGCATATAAATGCATTAACATGTCCTTAATAAGCAACAAAGACAAAACATTTGCTTAATAAAAAAGTGCAAAAAGGAATTTGAACTGAATTTGAACTTCATATCAAAGAAGTGTAATGCGTAGCGCGCTGCGGAGCGATGAGGTGTAGGTACCATGCCTCCACAGACATAAGGGGGGGTGCTCTCCCTTGCGGCATGACCATATCAGGACGGATGTGGAACTACGTCATCAGACGAATCCCCTTTAAAAGGGGGGATCCCCCTTTGTTCGGTCTCTCTACCTGGCTGCATCAAAGTAGCTACCTAGAGACGAAGAGCGCGCACACCTTCGAGAACAAAGTGGTATTGGTTCTGCACCCGGGCCCGTGCAACACGCGATCGTCGCAAGAAATAACTAGTTCGATACTTTTATTTCCTTTGCGGAGTTCGCTAAACCCAATCGCTTCAGCTAGCCAACGATTAAGAACTGTTTGAACATTCGCGCGACAGCCGGACCTCCGCGAATTCATCTGAAAGTCGACAGCGATCACTTACCCGGGACACCACGCACTGACCATCGAGGGACCGCCGATCGAACAGCCACCACAGCTTCCTCTGGATGGAGCAACGCGATCCAGCGGAACCTTCTTCACAAAAGCGCACAAAGGCGTCCTCCTCAAGAGACTGCGTGGGCCACGGACAAACAACTCAAAGTAAGACTGTGCATCTGGGCAGACTTGGAGCATTATGTTGTGATACTCTTTTCTCTGTGCTTAGAGCGGTATCTTGTGAATGCTTGTTTGCAGTGGTGTTTATAGTCACGTTCATGTTAAACCGTATTCTGTTTAAGGGTTAAAGAGGTATTCTGTTTAAAGCTTGTTCGGTTATTCGCACTGATTCATTTACTTCATAGTTAATACCCAATTCCTCGTATAATTGTTAGACGTGTGTCCCACTATACGCTCGTTGGGGGCTGTATAGTGACCGACGATACCGTGTCTTAGTTAGAGTAAATTTGAGTTGTGTTCGTGACTGTAGTGAGAGCTCGGTTTGGTTTTCGCGCCATCGAGTTTCTCTTTGTCTAAAAGATCTCCTCCCCCATACGCACGTCGACATGCATGCGCATCCGCGCGCACTCGAATACACATCCACACACGCACACACACACACACACACTAGCCTACTCTGTTGCCCCCTTTGTTTGTGATGTTTTTAACTATTATGCTTTGTGATAAATAAATGTTTTATGTTTAAATGCTGTCATTTGATTCGTTGTTTCTCTGTTACAACCTGAAGCCAGAACTATTATTTGAACTGTAACCTTCAGATTTATAGTTTGTTAATCAAACAATTTGGGCTATGGGAGTTGACCACAATTAGTGGCGACCTTACTTAAATTTATATAAAATTGGGTAAATTTAACACGGTCTGAACTCCCACCATTTCGTAGGTAATTTTATGAGACTGATTACTAAATAAATTTGGCCAGCACCTACAGAGGCGGATACAAACACTGAGAAGAGCGAGATTTAATAAGGGGAATTCCATAGGCGAAGTTGTTTGTACAGGCACGGGTCAAAACGGGAGAGCCGTCCAAGTGGTCAACAGGACAGGCAGGAGTCGTAACAGGAGAGCCGTTCACAACGGAGAAACACAACGGAGATGGAAAATACCAGAACAGCGATGACAGAGATAATCCACAAAACCGAACAAACCACAAATAACCGACAACGGGCGAAACACAGAGATACAAGTACACAGGACTAAACTAGACACAACTGAACACAATGACGACACGTGCGTGGCAGACAGAGGGAAACCAGGACAACAGACACGCAGGGTGGGATAACCGGGCAAGGAACAACACCAACACGGGAGAGGGGGGCGTAGCCCTAAGTGACAAGAACAAAAAAGTCCTGCTCTATCGGTTTTTTTCTTTTAATTATTAAATTATTATTGATCTATTTGCGGCCGCACACAGCCCTCGTCCTCACTCAGTGCAGCCCGCGGGCTGCCAGTTGCCCATCCCTGCACTAGAGTGTAGCAGTAACAATTTTATGAAATTCTTTAATGATAAGATTGATAAAATTAGGGAAAAAATTAGTAGTGCTATCTCAGAGCCTGTCAACATGCCAATGCACCTTGACAGCTGTCTGGTCAGCTCCAATGCCCTGTTAGAGTCCTTCTCCCCAATTGGTCACGAGGAGCTTATTTCACTGGTGAAATCTGCTAAACCCTCCACATGCATACTAGATGCTGTACCAACCCATCTACTTAAAGAATTACTGCATAGCAATGTAGAACCGTTGCTTACTATAATTAACTATTCTCTGAGCCTGGGCTACGTTCCCAGTTCATTTAAACTTGCAGTCATCAAGCCGCTAATTTAAAAACCTGGTCTTAACCCCCAGGAACTGTCCAACTATAGGCCAATTTCTAATCTGTCATTCATATCCAAAATTTTAGAGAAAGTAGTTTCTTCACAACTCTCTTCCTTCTTACAGACAGAACATGTTTTGTAGTTATTTCAGTCTGGATTTAGAGCTCATCACAGCACTGAAACGGCACTGACTAAAGTACTGAACGATCTCTTAATATCCTCTGATAAAGGACACATTTCTTTTCTCATACTGCTAGACCTCAGTGCTGCTTTTGACACCATTGATCATAATATTCTACTTAATAGGCTGGAGACACTCATTGGCAAAAGAGGTCAAGCACTCTCCTGGTTCAGGTCCTACCTGACAGATCGTTACCAATTTGTATTAGTAAATAATGAATGCTCAGAGCATTCTAAGGTAAAGTATGGTGTCCCACAAGGATCTGTACTGGGCCCCATATTATTCTCATTATATATGCTACCACTGGACACCATCATTCGTAGGCATGGTATTAGCTTCCATTGGTATGCAGATGATACTCAGTTGTGTATATATATTCTCATCCAAATAATATCAATACAACCCTCAAGATTGAGAACTGCGTCCAGGACATTAAAAACTGGATGGCGTCTAATTTTCTTCAACTAAATTCTGACAAGACTGAGATACTGATTCTTGGGCCTAAAGCTGCTAGAAGCAATTGGGCTGATATTCCCCTTACCCTTGATGGTTTTTCAGTAACACCTAAATCTACTGCAAAAAGTTTAGGTGTCACTATTGATTCTGATCTTTCATTTGACGCACATGTATGCAATGTCACTAAGGCTGCCTTTTTCCATTTACGTAATATCGCCAAGCTGAGACATTTACTTTCATTAGCTGATGCAGAGAAGCTGGTCGAGATTGGACTACTATAATACTCTTCTAATTGGATGCTCTAAACAGTCCATAAAGAAGCTACAACTTGTACAAAATGCTTCAGCTAGAGTCCTAATTAAGACTAGGAAATTCGATCATATTAGTCCCACTCTCGCCGCATTACACTGGCTTCCGATTAAATATCGCATTGAATTTAAAGTTCTTCTGTTAACCTTTAAGGCGTTAAAAGGTCTTGCCCCACAATATCTGAGTGAACTCATTGCTTACTACAACCCATCTCGCCCTTTGCACTCCCAAAATGCTGGATTTCTCCTAGTTCCAAAAATTTGTAAGACTACAGCTGGAGGCAGAGCTTTCTCCTTTAAAGCCCCTCAATTATGGAATAGCCTTCCAGCTCCAATCCGAGATTCTGACACAGTTCCAATCATTAAATCTAGACTTAAGACTCACCTATGTAATCAAGCTTTCAGCTAATATTCCCCTTGTAATGTGTAGGGGCTCGGGGGGCCCCAGACATTGAGATTTCTGGTGATCTGAGATGTTGATGCTGTCATCCAGCTGTGTCATGGCATCACTCTAGTTGTGACAATGACTTGACTGGAAAGCAATGTCTCAGTGAGCCCTCATGCCTGTGGTCACCTCTGAACCCCTCCCTTTAGTTATGCTGCTATAGTTTAGCCTGCCAGAGCCACATGCTCATCACTGGCACGTGAGCTATGTACATCTAAATCAATGGTGGTTTAAATTCATGTCCACTCAGTCTGTGTGGGCTATCTTTTTGCATGCCTCTACCCAAGACGATTGGATACAGGCACCTGCAGGCACCTGGGGGATGGTCTGGATTGCCGGTGGATATGCTGATGCCGTGGTTGGATGAGCCGTTGCCACGAGGGGTCGTGCTGATGCTGGCCCGCCTGAGGCCCACCGCCTGCACCGAGGGGACTGTGGCTGCTTGGCCGGGGAACAGGAGCCTTGACTGTTGCTCTGGAACTTTGGAACCACCCTGCGACCACGGACTTGTGATAATGGCCACCCAATGGAGGATGGATTCCCTTTTGAGTCTTGGTCCTCCCGAGGTTTCTTCCTAATCCCCACCCTATAGGGAGTTTTTCCTCGCCACTGTCGCCTTAGGCCTGCTCATTAGGGATCTGGACCCATATGATTGTAAAGCTGCTTTGTGACAATGTGTGTTGTGAAAAGCGCTATATAAATAAATTTGACTTTGTTGTTGTTTCCTTTTTTGGCCGATTCAATTCTAGGTCGGCACACCACCTAGTCAATGTTGTACAATGTGGTTGAGCCAGTTATACATCTGGTTTTGACTTGCCTAGAGCGTCCTGTTGTCTCTGTATCAACCAGCGGCAGGTCTACTTCAATACACTGCAGCTGAACTGCTGCGGCTTCGCCTTTACCACTATGTGCCTCCGCCAGCAGTGCTGTATTTGCATCCGTACATCGTCTATCCACCTCGTCCAATATACATTCATCGTGGATCTCGCCGTAATTTTCATGTCGACAGCTCTACAGCAATTCACTCTTTCTGGTCGACCACCCGCTGTTCTCCCAGGAATACCGGCCGGCGTGCTAATCACAGCACGCTAGTTTGTTTAGCTAGATTGGCTAATGCTACTGCCAAAAGTGACTCCACCACTGTCAACTTCGGCCTTCTCAACATCCGCTCACTTACGAGCAAAGGACATCTCATTCAAGATCTCCTCATGAACCGTAAGTTTGACTTTCTCTGTTTAACAGAGACCTAGCAACAGCCCAATGACTTTTCACAATTCAACGATTCTACACCTCCCGGGTTTGTTTACGTCTGTCAACCACGTAGCGTAGGTCGTGGAGGGAGTCTCATGATAATTCAACGCGAGAATTGGAAAGTCCTCTCGGTATCTGTGCCTGCTTACAGTTCACAGGAATATCTAGCGTGTGAACTGCCTGGACCCTCTCCTACCATCATCGCTACAGTCTACCGTCCTAAACCACATAAGGATTTTTTCTTCTCACCCATCTATCTACTCTGTTACCTAATGTAATATTGCTGGGTGATTTCAATATTCACATGGACCGCAGTGATCTTCCTCTCACCAAAGACTTTTCCTCCTGCCTTGAAAATTTCGGATTTGATCAATTCATTGATGTTCCTACTCACACAAAAGGACATACACTGGATTTAATCTGTTGTTCTGGTCTCATCCCTTCAAACTGTGCAGCTGATGATCTCCATGTGACTGACCATTTCCTCCTCTCATTTAACATTTCTCTTTGTATGTCCAAAACCAAACAATCACGTTTCATCTCATTTAGAAATATTAAAGACATTAACATGGATGCCCTCACCTCCAGCCTCGATAATATGTTGATCCTGTGCAATCCTTCTTCACCTGATGAACTCGCTGCTCACTATAATAACTGTCTAACTAATATCCTGAACATTCTTGCCCCAGTGAAAATCCGCTCGGCTTCCTTCTCTCATTCTGCTCCCTGGAATACCCCTGAACTCAGGCTAATTAAAGCTAAAGCTCGTCAACTCGAGCGACTCTATAGAAAATCTGGTCTCACTATCCACAAAGAAATGCACAAAACTCATACACTACATTATTAGAAAGTAATTGCTCCGGCAAAATCATCATACTTCTCTGGTCTAATCAGTTCTAATGAAGGGAACACTAAAACACTGTTCTCTTTAATGAATAAATTTCTCCAACCCACAGCCTCCCTACCCTCTCACTTCTATTCAACAGACACCTGTAATTATCTGATGATGTTTTTTAGTGAAAAAAAATCCTAAAATCCACCAGAGCATCTGTCCTAATTCATTGCCTCTCTCTTCTTCTTCTGTACCTCTCTCACACAGTTACTCTCTGCAGCCATTATTCCTATTTTGAAAAAACCTGGTTCCGATCCCAGTAATTTTAATAACCTCCGCCCCATCTCTAACCTCCCTTTTATTTCCAAAATACTCAGAAAATTTATTGCCACTCAACTTAATACCTACTTATCCCTCAACTCCCTATACGAACAATTCCAGTCTGGTTTTCGCCCCCTCCACAGCACAGAAACTGCTCTTATTAAGATCACTAATGACCTTATGGCAGCTGACTCTGGTTTACTTTCTATTTTCATTCTTCTCGATCTGAGCGCAGCCTTTGACACTATTTCTCACACTATGCTTCTTAATAGACTATCTTCCATTGGCATTAACCATATTGCACTTGACTGGTTTCATTCATATCTTTCAGGCCGTACTCAGTTCATCCAACTCAAATCTTTCAGGTCTCACTCTTCCCCTGTTTCTTCTGGTGTTCCACAGGGTTCTGTCCTGGGGCTCCTCCTTTTCATCATTTACGTCTTACCCCTTGGCAATATATTTCGCTCTTATAATATTGCTACGCAGATGATAGCCAGCTCTACTTATCTGGTAAACCTGGTCCCTTGTTTCCACCCTCATCCCTTTCAAACTGTCTATCTGAAATAAAAACCTGGTTTGCATCTAATTTCCTAAAACTTAATAGCAGTAAAACTGAAATGCTGCTCTGCGGTTCAAAATCCACACTATCTAAAGTTCACAGTTTCTCCATCCCATTCGATAGTTCTTTAGTCTCCCCCTCACCTCAGGTTAAGAGTCTGGGTGTCATCCTACATAGCACTTTATCCTTTCACTCGCACATCAGTAATATAACCCAGTCTGCATATTTTCATCTCAGTAACATCAACCATCTACGCCCCTCCCTCACCCCCCATACTGCATCTATTCTTGTTCATAGCCTTGTTACCTCCCGTATTGACTACTTTGGCCTTCCTCATAAATCTCTCCATAAACTTCAGCTGGTTCAGAATACAGCTGCTCGTATTATTTCTATAACTCCTTCTTTCCAACACATTACACCTGTCCTTCAACAACTCCACTGGCTTCCCGTTAAATATAGAATCTATTTCAAAATCCTTCTCTTTACATTCAAGGCCATCCATAATCTTGTCCCCCCATATCTTTCAAATCTTCTCAATATCGCATCTTCCTCTCGCTCGCTCAGATCCTCCTCTTCCACTCATCTCTCTGTGCCTCCTGCTCATATGAGTACCATGGGAAGCAGAGCTTTGCTCCCAAACTCTGGAACTTCCCTCCTGACAGCCGTAGCCGTAACATTGATTCTCTTCCTCTTTTTAAATCTAGACTCAAAACTCACCTGTTCACAATAGCCTATTCCCTGTGATTCACTTTATTGTCTACTGCAGGGGTGTTGTCGAGTGGGGGGGGGGGGGGGGGGGGGGGCGTTAAATTATTAGCTGTGAAGACAGTCAAATACGTGTTTTCCACAACCACGAAAATGTAGCAGTGTGTCGCCCCGTTAGTGCAAAGAGCCGCATGCGGCTCGCGAGCCGCGGGTTAGCCACCCCTGGTCTATTGTATGTTTTGTGTCCTCTGGTGCATATTCTGTTCTCTTCATAATTTGTTTTATTTATTTCTTGTAAAGTGTCCTCAAGTGTTATGAAAGGCGCTTATAAATAAAATTTATTATTATTATTATTATTTTTTATTAACAGTGCAAGTTTTTACCTCCCTTTCCAGAGCGTCGAGTCAGTTGTAGACTCCTGAATTTCCTCACATACTATCGCCGCCATGCAGGCCTTCATCTCCCTTAGTTGATTCTGTAGCATCTCCGAAATGGCATCTCTCAGGTGGCCATCGTCTCTAAGCTTCTGTTTGGCAGGTGATTCTGATAGATCTCGTTTCAAGGTCATGCCTGGAGGCTTAGAACTTTGCCGGAAATGACTCTGGCACAAAAAATTTGACAGCTGGCCCCCCACACACCTCGCGCGAACGGTGGAGACATTTATACTTGGCGCGTCAAACCTAGCTTTACATGACACAAATGCAGGTGCCACAAAACATCGCGATCATTGCGAGGTGAGGACGCTCGTTTCTGTTCCACCATTCATAAGTTTTGGGTACAAAAACGTAGCACAAGTAGCAAATAGAAGAGAAGCAAACTGCAGTGTGTGTGGCATAAAAATACATGACACTGGTTCCACCACATCTAATTTTATTTGCCACCTGAAAATCCACCCGGAAAGGTTAGTCACTGCATGAAAGGTTATTAGCAATATTGCAATATTGGTATTGACTTGCCACCAGTGCACCAGTAGAGAGGGTGTTCAGTCATGGGGGCCTCATAATGCGCCCTCACCGAGCCAGGCTAAGTGCAAGTACCTGGTCAATCTTGATCTTTTTAAAATGTAATGCGTTAGTTGCTTAAACATTTTCCTTGTATTGGGACACTGAAAAACACCTTGAAGTTCAAATAGATTGTGTTTGATCCAGTTCATTAGGAGACAAAAAGTTGTTGCTGCAGGGCTTTTTATGTCAGAATCATTATTATTGTAAAATTTGTATGGCCCTCAACAAGTGGCAACCCAATCCACCCTCACTTTTAAACACTTCCCTGTAACTAGTTATACTTTTCTCCCTTTTTTTTCTTCCAGGGCACACAGAACTCAGGACTCAGGGAGCCTGTGGGGGCAGCTTTGGCTGGGTTACAAACTGACATTCCTGCGCTGACCTCTGATGATCTGACCTCTGACAGTAATATCTGTGTGTGCCTGTCTATACTGTCTCCTTTTCATGAGGCTACTATAGAGCTGTCGGAGGAGAAAAAGTTATCTGCTCCAAAGTGGTGCCATTATTGAAAATGGTTGAAAATATGCTCTAGGAAGAGGCAGCAAAGGCAACAGTACCAGTAGCTAGAGAGCAGGGGGAGCACCTCATCAGACTCCTTAGGGAAAGGCTTGACAAAATCCAAAGCATGAGCATTATGTCATTGGCAACACTACTAGACCCAAGGTACAAATCACTTGGTTTCTTTAGCCCAACAAAGGCAGATGAAGCAATAAACCGACTCACCTCTGAATGTGCCAGTGTAATCTCCAGAGAATCACAGGATGCTGCAGCTGAAAGACCTGCTCAGTGTTTTTGCTTTGGTTTAAAGTTAGTTTTGGAATTATGACCTCATTGCCACAGTGGAAGTGCAGAGATACCTGGCGGAGCGCAACATTGACCGAACAGAGGATCCTCTTCAGTACTGGGACAGACAGAGGTGCATATATCCAAGCCTATACAGGCTTGTTGTGGGATACTTGTGCACCCCTGTCTCCTCAGTACCATGTGAAAGGGTTTTCTCCAATGCTGGAGAGGTCATCTCCAAGAAAAGAAACCGACTGAGTCCAAGCACAGTAAAAATAATATTGTTTCTTAATAACAATATATAGAATCAATTATTATACAATCACTGTCTCATCTCTTGAAAGCACTGCAACAGTTTTTATCACAAACATTTCATGTCCTATTGCAGTGGTCCCCAACCTTTTTTGCACCACGGACCAGTTACATGTCAGACAATATTTTTCCAGACTGGCCTTTAAAGTGTGGGGGGGGTAAATACAACGAAATAAAGATACGACTGGCATAAAAACAAATATACAACATATATCTGATGCACCGACGGATGTAATTAATAATAATAAGTTTATTTTTTATAGTGCCTTTCACAAACCCAAGGTCGCTTTACATGAATATGGTCATATATAAAAGAGTAGAGTTAGGGAGTATCAGTGACAGTGGGAGTAGTGAGAGAATAGGAAGGTCTGTAGCTGAGCTTTGAAAATAGGAAGAGAGGCGGAGGAGCGAAGAGAGGAAGGTAGAGAGCTCCAGAGAGTGGGGGCAGCAACACTGAAAGATCTGCCACCCATAGTGGAAAGTCTGTGTCTTGGGATGGTTAATAGACCTGAGTTAGAGGGAGAACTCAGTAATTAGGAGAGAATCTCAATTTTTTTTTATATTTTTCAAAATAAAACGTCACTCAGATTCTGATCGTCAGTAGAATATATATATATATATATATATATATATATATAAATTTTCTTTCTGTGCGGCCTGGTACCAAATTACCTAGGGCTGGGCGATATATCGAGATTTTGAGAAATATCGATATATTTTCATACGAAATATAAGATGAGACAATATCGTTTATATCGATGTCTATGTCGCGTTAGTGTAAATTCCAACGTTACAGTGATGTCTGCCGTTCATTACATATAATGTGAACTAATTCACGTTCAAGTTCTTTATTAAAAATGTGTTGCGTTCAGTTCAACGTTCACGAAACAATGAGCGTGTTCAATTTACTTGAGTTTCTCTTTTAACAACGTCCGCCCTGCCCCGCCTCTCTTCCTCGCGCAACTCTCCCCTCCCCCCGACACACACACACACACACACACACAGCATGGAGACGGATAAAGACACGAACGTTGATAATGAAGTACTAGTAAAAGAAGAAACAATGGCTCGATTATTTGGAGATGGTTTGGGTTCAGAGTGTCAGATGAGCAGCAGAACAACGTTTTCTGCAGAGAATGCCGAAAACAAGTCCCGACAAAAGGTTCGAGCACTACTAATCTTTTCCATCATTTGCAACAGCGCCATAAAGTGCAGTACGAAGAGTGTGTGAAACTGCGCGCTGCAGCCCCGACCGTGAAGCCTTCTCAGTCACCTGCCCCGAAACAAACGACGTTACAAAACTCATTTACATGTGCAGTGCCTTATGAGAGAAAAAGTGCGAAATGGGGTGACATTACTAAAGCAGTGGCATATCATATCGCCAAAGACATGGTGCCTATCTCAACTGTAGAACAAAAAGGCTTTGTGCAACTGTTAAAAACCCTTGACCGATGATACCAGTTACCTAGTCGGAATTATTTTGCGAGAGAAGTACTGCCAAAGATGTACACTGAAGTTAGAGAGAGTCTCGCCGGCCAACTCGCCAAAGTGTCTCACTTCGCACTGACCACCGATATGTGGTCCAGCAGGACCTGCGAGCCATACATGAGTGTGACTGTACATTTCATGGAAGACTGGGAACTGAAAAGTGCCTGTCTCCAGACCAGCTACTTTCCTCAGGACCATACCGGAGAGCATATAGCAGAAGCCCTGCAGGATGCCCTCACAAGCTGGAAGCTCAACTCGATGGGACTGGTTGCTATAACTACTGACAATGGGGCTAATGTCGTCAAGGCGGTGCAACTGAACAGGTGGATGAGGATGCAGTGTTTTGGTCACAGACTTCATCTGGCCATTGGTGAGTGCAATATTCAATCAGTTGATTTTAATTAAGAAAAAAATATGCTAGGATGGATGGATATTGTATAAGTATAAAGTTTATATAATAATAATATAATATAATAATAATAATAATATATATATTATATAATATAATAATAGCGCTTTGTGACAACGTGTTGTGAAAAGCCCTATACAAATATATTTGATTTGATATAATCACTTACAGTGCTAAATACATCTACTGACCACAAGATAATTTATTTTTATAAGTGATAGCTGGCTTATACATCTGCTACTTATGAAACTGTAACTAAATAAAATTTGAATTTGCTTATATTGACATTGAATGAGGACCCCAGCTGAAATGCATTTTAAATGTGTTTGTGATTGAAAACATCTAAAAATATGCATGTTTCAGTCATTTGCTCATGATTTTACCAAGATAGTTGATCTAAAACCATTTTAGGTTACATATTAAACAATACTGCTTTCAAATGTAGTTACATTTGTACACACTTACACATCCTTACTAAACAGATGAACGTTAATTTGCCTTTGTATGCTTTGCCTTTTTATATAAAAATGAAAGTGTTTTTATTTTGTATGTTACAGGACATGGTATGGATGATGCCCGTATCACCCGGGCCATTTCTCTGTGCAAGAAGGTTGTTAGCAGCTTCTCCTACAGCTGGAAGAAGAGAAGAGATCTGGCTGAAGTGCAAATGCAGCTGGGTCTTCCAAGTCACCAGCTCATCACAGAGACAACCACTCGCTGGGGATCAAGGCTGTTGATGATAGAGAGGGTTCTGGAGCAGGAAAGAGCACTTTCAAAAGTCCTGTCTGCTGACATGAAAACCAGACCTCTTGTTCTTACCTGGCAGGACATAGAGGTCCTGGAGGCAGTCCAGAAAGCTCTGAAACCCCTTCAGGACTTCACTGACGCTCTTTCAGGAGAAGAGTATGTGACCCTGTCATATGTCAGACCTGTGCTACACCTATTTAACACTAGTCTCCTGGCACCTGGAGAAGAGGAGAGTGAGCTGTGTAAATCCATCAAGACCAGCATTGTGGATTACCTCAACAATAAATATGCATCCACCAGCGACTTGTTGGACATCGCTTCATTTGTGGATCCACGGTTCAAGGCCAAATACATCCCAAGTGAGAGAATGGATTCACTAAAACATAAAATCACCTTGGAGGTGGAATCTCTGCTCAGCTATCAGGACAGATGTGTGTCTGAGTTGCCTGCACCAGCTGCTCCCGAGTCTGCAGACCGAGAAGAAGCAGCAATTGCACCCACAGTTAAAAAGAGACGATCACTTGCAAGCTTTTTCCAGCACAGCCCAGCCACCAGCACTACTTTCACACATAGGGAGGCAATGGAAAGTGAACTTTCTAGCTATCTATTGTCAGTTTGTGTGGAGAGTGATGCCGACCCTCTTAAATGGTGGAAGGAACATGCGGTTGCCTATCCAGCACTGAGCTGCCTGGCCAAGAAATATCTTTGTGTGCCAGCCACCAGCTCCCCTTCTGAAAGAATTTTCAGTTGCAGTGGGAACATTGTAACCTGCCATAGGGCATCCTTGAAGCCTGACACAGTTGACAGGCTAGTTTTCCTAGCACAAAATCTATAAGTATTAGTGTTAGTGTTAATCTTTAGTGTTATTTGATATTTGCTCAAAAGTTGCACTTTATTGCGTTCATTCATTCTGTTTACATGTTTTGTTATAAATAAATAATAATAATAATAAATAAAAGTGTTTGTGTGACATTTGGAACGTAGATTTGACTTATTACTGCCTCTTTGTTATTATTCTTTGGGAAGAAAAAATATCGAGATATATATCGTATATCGCCATTGAGCTAAAAAATATCGAGATATTATTTTTGCTCCATATCGCCCAGCCTTAAAATTACCCAAATATTTATTTATTGACTGAAATCATACGTATTTCTGTTATTGGCAGTGTTCTGAAATGATAATAAAGGTGTTGACCAGCAGGGGGGTTTGTGTGCACATGAAGCTTCGAGAAATGAACCTTTTTTTGAACCAGCTCGATAGAAAGCTTCAAGGGTTCATGAGGCTTCATCTGGCCATCACTAGTTTCCACAATCCGCCCTCCACTTTCTGCTTTTGCTAACCAACCTTAAGATGCGCAGGAACAGAGAAATCTCTTAATTATCACCCTTTACCAGAACGGAGAGCTGCACGCGACCGGTGGAGACCAAACGAGACCAAACGATCTTTTATCCACCTGTCACGGGACTAATATACGCCTTTAGACATGGCCACCCTTAAGCTCGGCTTTCATATTAAAAGTCTCTCTCACCTTAAAAATAGCCGCCCCCGGAGACAGACTTCACATTAAAAGTACCTCCCTCGTATTTAGCCCTGCCGGCTATATTTTAATTCTGTTTTTAATTTTTATTTTATAATCATTAATTTGGTTGCTATTTTTTTATATGCAGACATTTCATATATATAGTTTAAAAATGTAATTGTTAGAAAGACTTAGATTTTTTAATTCACAGCCCTCCTTTATCTTTTAAAACAAAATATAGCAGATGTTCTACTGAAAGAAGAGAATATTGTATCTAGAAAAATATAGATACAACATTTATCTAGAAAACATTTGTGTGTGTGCACGCACTTTTTGAAATTGTATTTCTTCATTTACCAGTTTGAGCTATTATACAACAGAAGTGTCATAACAGCCATTACAACTATAACGTGATTTGCGACTACAGTGTCACCCAAATATTTGGGACTTGACTTGGACTTGAGACCAAAGACTTGAGACTTGACTTGGACTTCTCTTCCTGGCCCCTGTGGTTTTTCACCTCTATTGCTTTCACTCACTCCCAGTCATAAGGTAACTCAGCAAGTGCGTATTACATACCAAAACCCTGTGGTGGCTCACCAGGTTAACTTCTGGTAAACCAGCATAGTGATCCTGGTTCGCTTCGCATATCTGGCAAGGCTCCATTACAGCCCTTAAGTACATTTGAAATGTAGGATGTATGGCTAATTCTTTGGTCCTGATGGAAAATATGGAAAATAATCTCTTAGTTCTCTTCTAGTGAGAAGATGCAAATACATCAAGCATCAACTGCTGAGCATGAAGAAGCAGTCTGTCATATCTAACTCCACCCCCCCTCTACTAGCTGTCATCCATGCAGGCGTGTAAGTGTTTTCCTTTCCCTAGTCCCGCCCTGTCTCCATGGTTTCCTCATTGTGAGTCACACCCCTGTACAGCGTCTCCCTGCTCCTATATTATTGTTCCCACCTGTGTCTTGTTTAGTCTTGGTGTTTCTGTGTATTTATTCCCCATCGTGGCTGTTCTGTTGTCGGTCATTGTCTGTAAGTTGGTCTTCATATGTTCTGCCTACTCCGTTCGCGATTTCCCCCTGCTCATTCTCCCTGCCAAAATTCTAGTTTGTTCTTTGGTTCGTGTTGTGTCACTGTCTGTACAGTTCATTTGCTTTGTGTGTTATGTTTGTTCATGTCTCTATCAGTGCTCTCTTTTTTACTTTTGATTTATGATCCTGTTTCCCTTGTTATTTGTATACACTTAGTTTAGGTTAGCTGTTTCCTCGTACCTGTTAATTAATCATGTAGCCCTGTGTTACGTGGATTACCCTAGCCCTCTGTGTTTGTCCTGTTCAATTAGCCTTCACCTCGTTGTTTGTGGTATTGGTAGTTGTCGTCATTATTAGTGTTACTCTGTATTTATATTTATTCATGTCTTACTATTTTGCTGTGTCTACGTTTGTAAACCCCGTAGTCTTGTGTATCCCCCTCTGCCTGGTTTTCTTCCCCTATTTCGTTGCCTGTCTTGTTTCTTTAGTACAATGCATCCGGAAAGTATTGACAGCGCTTCACTTTTTCCATTTTGTTACATTACAGCCTTATTCCATATTGTATTAAATTAATCTCTTGCCTCGAAATTCTACACTGTCACGGTGAGTCGGCCCGGACGCCACCAGAGGGCGCCCTGAGCAACCCGTACACACACCACCACGCCCCCCAGCTCACAACACACACCCTCACAACGCAGGACACTCCAACGCTCCCAATCACCTGTATTCTGACACCTGTTCCGCGTTAGGCTCTCCCTTTATATTCCCACAGGTCGATCCTTCCAGCGCTGCTCATTCACCTACCTCAGCGCCTCGCTACGTGGGAGAGTCCTGCCACTTAAATTCCAAGAGCCTTACTTCGGTGTTCATCTTTCTGTTATTACTGTTTTGCCTTTGAGCCTGAGTCTTTTCTTTGTGGTTTTGCTATGGATAATAAACCCGAGCATCCTATACCTCTGCCTCCTGCTGCCTCTGTCCCAGCGTCACATACACAAAATACCCGATTATGATCATGTGAAAAAAGTTTTCTTGAGAGTTTTGAAAAATTATTAAAATTTAAAAACAAAGAAATCATATTTATACAGCCTTAGCTTAATACTTTGTAGAACCACCTTTGGCAGCAACTACAGCCTCAAGTCTTTTTGAATATGATGCCACAAGCTTGGCACACCTATCTTTAGGCAGTTTTGCCCTGTCTTCTTTGCAGTACCTCTGAAGCTCCATCAGGTTGGATGGGAGACGTATGTGCACAGCCATTTGCAGATCTCTCCAGAACTGTTCAATCGGATTCAAGTCTGGGCTCTGGCTGGGCCACTCCACTAGTATGCCAGTTCCTGCTGCTGAAAAACATCCCCATAGCATGATGCTGCCAGCACCATGCTTGACTGTAGGGATGGTATTGGCCTAATGATGAGCAGTGCCTGGTTTCCTCCAAACATGAGTGGTAGGGCTGGACTGTTTGCAAGCTTTTAATCTGTTAATGGAGTTGTCCCACAGCAATTTAATTATATTTAATATATTCCACAATTTTAATTATAGCTATCACGTGATCTGGAGGTGAGGTTAAATGGCCCCAGGTGCGAGCGTGTGTGACGTTTGTTTCTGGTCTCCAGGGGCCTAATTTATAAAACTTTGCATGGAATCTGGAGTGAAAATGTACGTGCGCTCAAAACCAGGAAATTGCATGCGCACAAAAAAATCTGATTTATAAAACCCTGCGTACGCACACCTGCACGTTGTTTCCTCTTTATAAATCACAACCATCTTCAAACTGAGCGCAGCTGAATCAGCCGCACGTTCCGCCTCCACCCCGCCCACTTTTACCCATAAATGGTCAATGCAAATCACTCATAAATATTTAAATGGCAGCTTGCCCCATTCTTTTTGAAGCGGAATAATGGATGAGAAAAAGACGAAAAAACGAAAATTTGGAGAATGTGAAGTGGAAGTCCTTGTTTCAGAGGTCGAGGCAAGGAAAAATTTGTTGTTTGGGAGCCTTAGTAGTGGAGTGACAAACAAACGCAAGTTTGTTGAGTGGCAGCATGTGGCTGCAGCTGTTAACAATGTAAGCTCTACAAGCCGCACTGTTGCAGAAGTAAAAAAGAAATGGTCGGACTTGAAAGTAGATGCAAAGAAATGGATTTCTTTGCACAGGAAGAGTGCAAGTGCTACTGGTGGGAGAAAGGCCACACTTTCTCCGTCTCCTTTTCATGAGGATGGCATGTTTAATTGGGGAACCCCTGTTAAGTGGCGTGGTGACTGAAAAGGAGGGCGATACAGACTTGGCTGATGAACCCATCACTGGTGAACCAGGTAAAAACAAATTATCCATAATCGTACATAGTTGTAATAAAGACGCAATAATCAGACTTTTTTTCCTAGAATGGTTTATTAAATTATTTAACCATCACTGTTTTTTAGAGAGGACTGTGGGAGTGGACAGCAGTCATTCAGCTGAAGACTGCCAACCCGGCCCCAGCGGTGTCTCCGGTGCCTCGGTTGCCTCCAGCGGTGTCTCCGGTGCCCCGGATGCCTCCAGCGGTGCACCACGTGCTTTAAGCGGAGGTCGTGTTCTGACTGAGGCTGTTTTACAAACACAAATAAACACAATTACAGCAATTGACAATTTACCAAATGAGCTTAAAGAGATTAAGGGGATACTGTCTAAAATGTCAAGTACATTAAAAGAACTTGTTAAAAATACCTTTGTGTTTCTCTCCAATTATTTATAATCGACGCATCACGTCCTCGCGCAGTCTGACTGCTTGAATATTACGTGCGTCAGGTGGGTAAACATGTGGGTCTGGTTCAGGGTCATTTGCTTGTTGGTCGGTCATTATCAGGGGGAGACCATTCTGCTGTGCCATGTTGTGTAGCACGGCACATGCTCTCACTATCCGGCAGACTTTTTCTGGGTTGTAAAGCAGTCTCCCACCTGATGCATCTAAACAGCGCCATCGGCCTTTTAGCAGCCCGATGGTGCGTTCTACAACAGAGCGTGTCAGAGTGTGCACGTCATTGTAGCGTCTCTCCTCTGTGCTCTGTGGGTTTGGAACTGGAGTGAGGAGCCAGCGCTTGAGCGGGTAGCCACTTTCACCTAAAGAAATTAATCAGAGATAATGTTGCATTTACTGCTAGGGCAACTCAACTGCTTAAATTAAAATAATAATAATACAAGAAGCCAACCATCCCGTACAGCTCCATTTTCAAGACGGGTTCCTACACTGCTGTTCCTCAGAATAAATGAGTCATGAGTAGAACCAGGCCATTGAGCAACTACGTTGGTTAAGGTCATTGTAGCATCGCATATGACCTGTACGTTTATAGAATTAATTTGCTTTCTGTTGATGAAAGCAGCTTCATTCTGGCTTGGTGCTCTTGGCAACATGAGTGCAGTCAATTGCTCCGATTACATTTGGGAAACCGGCCACTGCTGCGAATTGCACTTTAATGTCAGCCTGTTCACTCAAAGTGTAAGGAAACCTGGTGTACCGACCTGTCAGTTTTATTATGCCAGATAATACGCCTGACACCATGGAGCTTAAGGATGGTTGAGATATCCCCGACCTGTCTGCTAATTACCTCTGAAAGCAACCAGTTGCCAGGAATCCAAGGGTTGTTAACACCTGTAAATGGACAGGTATTGCCCGATTTCGTAGTGTTGGTCTCTCCAAATCTGGACCCAACTCCGCACACAGTGTCAAGAGAATTGCTCTTGGAAACCTAAATCGGCAGAGTGAAATAAAACCAGCTAGAATAAAATAGTACTACAAATAAAGTCGAATAAGATACAGCATGCACTAAAACCTTAAACATACAGACAAAACATAATGATTGCAAATTAATTAATAATTAATTAATATGTGTTTGTTAATCTTTGTTAATCCTTCTGTTCTTAATCTTGATCTATTCGGGATTAACTGATGCGTGAGGATGGTTTGCGCAATTACTTGCAATTCTCTATTTAACCAGATGATGTCACTATTTCCCCACTCTCTCTATCTCTCTCTCCGCAATGTTTTACAGGTTTACGGCAGCTCTAGAAGTAGCTTAAATCTACGCACGTTTTTACGCCACGTACTTTTTTATAAATCACAGTTTTTGCGCAAGATGTTGCGTGCGCACATTTCAGACCCGTTTTTGTGCGTACGCACGCTTTATAAATGAGGCCCCAGGAGTGTCGTGTTTGAATATAGTGTATTACGGAAACCAGTCTCCAGCCGGATTATTCGCGAGTGGCTGCGGTAGACACCTTGAGCATAATTTCCGTCGAATAGAAGGCCACTCCAGTCCGGATGATCGGTAGGTAGCTCTCCAACCACTGTGATTTGCTTATACGCGTTGAGCGTAGCATCCCGATGCTAATATGTAGATTTGTTTCACTATTCGGGAGTTGTGGGGACCAGTCAACCTCACGGTCTAGAGCATGTGAAGCGCAGTGGAATAGCGACGTACCTGGACCACCTCAACAGGCCAAGCGTGCACCTTTCCCAGGTGTTTTAATTGGTAGGTTTTATGTTTTATGTGTTTTCTTAAACGGGTTACTTGTATTGTTCATGTAAGGATACCTTACTCTCGTAGTGTTTGTTTCTCGAGAAAATAATTCAATTTTCTTCTCTTGTATAGAGGACCAAGGCCGGGCTCGTTCAGGCCACTGTTTTTTCCCCACCGGATGTACAGGATGTAGTGCGGTGTGCAAAAGCAGGTTCAGCACCAGGGCCTAATGGAGTTCCATATAGATTATATAAAAGTGTGCCAGATGTTTTAAAGTTGTTATGGAGGTTGATGATTATAGTGTGGAAGAAGGGGATTATCCCAAAGGATTGGCGAAGGGCAGGTGGTGTTCTTATTCCAAAAGAGAAGGATTCTGTAGCCATAGAGCAGTTTCGTCCCATAAGCTTGCTTAATGTGGAGGGTAAAATATTCTTTAGTGTAGTTGCACGTAGGTTGGCAGCGTTTCTGAAAAAGAATAAGTTAATTGATACATCGGTGCAAAAAGCAGGGATTACAGGTTTTTCAGGGTGTATAGAGCATAGTAGCATGATTTGGCACCAGATTCAAACAGCAAGAGCAGAGAGAAGAGATCTACATGTGGTATTCTTAGATCTGGCTAATGCTTTTGGTTCGTTACCGCATGCTCTGTTGTGGAAGGCATTCAATTTTTTTCAGATTCCAGATGAGATTACAAGGTTAGTTAAATCTTATTTTGGAGACATTCAGTTTTGTATCAGCACAGAGGAGTTTGTTACATCTTGGCAACGTCTGGAAGAAGGTATAATGGCAGGGTGCACAATCTCACCATTGGCATTTACAATGGCAATGGAGGTGATTATTAGGGCTTCTAAGTGGGTTGTAGGTGGGGAGAGGCTGCATGATGGCACCCGGCTCCCACCGATTAGGGCATACATGGATGACATGACTACATTAACGACAACTGTTCCATGTACTCGGCGGCTGTTGGAGAAGCTAGGTGATAATCTTAGGCTGGCTAGGATGAAGGTTAAACCCAGTAAGTCTAGGAGTGTTTCAATTGTGAAAGGGAAGTTGACACAAGAAAAGTATGTGATGGAGGGAGAAGTAATACCGTCTATACTGGAGAAATCAGTTAAGAGTCTAGGTAGGTGGTACACCGCAGCACTGAATGACAAAGAGCAGGTTGTAGTTAAGGAAGGAATTGGGTGAGGCTATTAATAGTATCGATAAGTCCTTTTTGCCAGGTAAATTAAAGTTGTGGTGTTTGCAGTTTGGATTGTTGCCTCGTCTAAGGTGGCCACTGACAGTGTATGATATTCCGATGACTGAAGTTGAGAGGTTAGAAAGGATTGTTAATAAGGCTGTAAGAAAATGGCTTGGGGTTCCACATTGTCTTAGTAGTGTGGCATGGTTTGGGAGAGGAGTGCTAGAACTGCCACTAACAAGCTTAGTTGAGGAGTTTAAATGTGCCAAGGTAGGCAGAGAAATGTTGATAGGGTTGAAAGATGCACTGATTAAAGCAGCGGCACCAGTGACACATACAGGAAGAAAGTGGAATTCCCAAGAGGCAACTCAGGCAGCAAAGAAGGCATTAGAGCATAGAGATGTTGTAGGGCAGGTGCAAAATGGGAGGGCAGGACTAGGGTCAGGTGATACATGGAGGGCATTCAGCAAGGCCACATCTCCTGAGAGAAGGCGAATGGTGATTGGTTTTATTCGAGAGCAGGAGGAGGAAGTAAGACGGGCAAAAGCTGCAGGACAGAGTAAGCAGGGTCAGTGGATGAAATGGGAAAGTGTAGAGAAGAGGAGAATCACCTGGCGAGAGTTGTGGGCATTGAGTGCGAGTCGTATAAAGTTTCTTGTGGGAGCTACTTATGAAGTGCTTCCAACTCCACAAAACCTTGGGCAGTGGTTAGGTGAGGATCCAACTTGTAAGCTATGTGCAGGAAGTGGTACATTGAAGCACATCCTGTCTGCATGCAAGGTGAGTTTCACAGGGACGTTATACATGGAGGCATAATCAGGTACTTAAATCATTGGCAGGTGCACTTGATAAGAAGCGGTTGGAAGTTAACACTAGAAGCGCCGCGCCTCATTTACATACTTATACCTAGAAGCGCGGCGGGCCGGTCATCTGACCGATTTCACCACCTCCTACTAGCGCCGTGTTGTTTTCACCTACTTAAAGCGCGCCTCGGGCGGTCAAAAGACCGCTGAGTCTTTACACAGGGGAGCTGGTACTGACACATAATTAACGCTAGATGGCGTTTTGCACAAAAGGAAGAATGAGCCGCCCAAACAAAATATTCGTAATGGTGACATTTGCACGTAACGTCAATATGTTAACAAATTAATGTGACTAAACCTTTTAGAATCAGTGCCTTGTGACCTTGTTCTCAGTAGCTTTCCCATTGTCAGTTTTGTTTAGTTTCATATTGCATTTCCTGGTTTGTGCGAAAACGTAAATGCAAAATATAGTTTCAGTTTTGTTTCTTGGTTAGTGTAATAGTTTGCTTGGTTAGTGTAATAGTTTGCTTATTTGTCTGTGTGTTATTCTGTTGGCATATATGTCACTATATTATCATGTACGTTCGCCACACCACTAACCCACTGGCCCGCACCCCCACTGTGAAGCGTTCACGTCTTTTGTCTTGCTAATGAAACAGACTGCGCTGCAGCCTTCCACCCCCACATCCACAAAAAGCTTGTTCGATACTCAGAGTAGCAAAGTGAAGCCCGTAGACCGAGCTAAAGCAAGTTTGTTTGTATACTCAATGTTACGCCATTTCAAGTTTTAATGTCTAAAAGTTGTGTATGTTAGTGAATTGTAGGCTATGGTGAACATAACAAATCTACAAATAAATGTCTATAATGTTTTGTGTTAGACAAAGAACAAAAAGCATAAATAGGCAAAATAATTACAAAAATATTATAAAAGGTAGGCTATGTACCTTTGCGTAACAAAACGCAAAATTATTAAAATGATACGGATGGCTTCACGAATATAGTTGCCTCTGTCCTCTCTAATGTTCACTTTTTTATCTTGCCTATTGTGTTGCCGTTTCAAATGAGGTGTTTGATCGGTGAATAGCCGATGTGTGATCCCACGTCCTAACGACCGTGTTATCACTGAGCGTTATCACCATTCGGTGATTTACATGTATCGTATATTGCATAAGTTTCGTTCCCCACCTCAAATTAAGTTCTATTTATGTAGTGAATTGTGAACTTGAGAATAAACCTCCGCCGCTGTGGTTAATGTTCATGCACTGTTTGAACAATATTTATTAATTACAGCCAGGTTTTGGAGGTTGTAGAACACAGCTACAGGCCAACAACGGGTGCATCCCGTCTCTCTTTAGCGTATATTGCATAAGTTTCGTTCACCACCTCAAATTAAGTTCCATTTATGTAGTGAATTGTGAACTTGAGAATAAACCTCCACCGCTGTGGTTAATGTTCATTCACTGTTTGAACAATATTTATTAATTAAAGCCAGGTTTTGGAGGTTGTAGAACACAGCTACAGGCCAACAACGGGTGCATCCCGTCTCTCTTTAGCGTATATTGCATAAGTTTCGTTCACCACCTCAAATTAAGTTCCATTTATGTAGTGAATTGTGAACTTGAGAATAAACCTCCACCGCTGTGGTTAATGTTCATGCACTGTTTGAACAATATTTATTAATTACAGCCAGGTTTTGGAGGTTGTAGAACACAGCTACAGGCCAACAACGGGTGCATCCCGTCTCTCTTTAGCGTATATTGCATAAGTTTCGTTCACCACCTCAAATTAAGTTCCCTTTGTTTTGATTTGTGTGTCAGCTTCACACAACTCAACATTCAAAACACAGCTTAGGTGCAGTCTTTGCACATTTGCCACAGACCAGTCGCTTACATGTCTGGCAGATGTCATACGTTTTGTTCCCTGAACATCTGCCGACTTGGCATTGTTTTCTTTTTGAGGGCGGGCAAGGAGCTTCAGGTAAAATTCGCTTTTGTGCCACTGCCCTAGCCGCTTTCGCCATTTTCTGCTGTGCACACAGCTCCTTTACCAACTCGAGAATAAACCCTCGTCTGCTCAGGTTAACGTTCATGCACTGTTTGAACAATATATGTGCATTTATTGCAGCCAGGTCTAGGAGGTTGTAGAAAACCGCGACAGGCCAACAACGGGTGCCTCCCTTCACCGAATACAGTCGTGCCATTTGATCCATAACATCAACGCCACATTTAGTCGTGTTGTAATATGAAACAGTTTCAGGCAGTTTCTTTGCGCCATTATCAATTGAAACTGTCTGATGCATTGAGCTCAGGATGCATACATTTTTTTTAGGTTTTGCCTGGTAAATCGTTAGAGTTATTTTTCCAGCCCGCAACACCTTGGTGGAAAATCTTTCAGACTGTGCCTGTGTACATGGGGGCATCTCACGTCTCATTTTATTCATCGTACCAACAATAGTGGTTTTGTTCGCCAAAAGGGTGTTTGCAAGTGCCAATGAAGTGAAGAAATTGTCAGTCGTTACATTTCTTCCTTTACCCGTGAAAGGCTCCATCAAACACAACACAATATTTTCAGACAACCGTTGACCAGCCGGCCTGCTTTCATCTTTTCCTAGATAGGGAATGGCGTTCAACATATATTTTGTTTCAACATCAGCGGCCACCCAGAACTTAATCCCAAATTTATCGGGTTTATTGGCCATGTACTGAGTGAAACGACAGCGAGCTTTAGTTGGGAACAGTTGCTCATCAACAGTTATGTTCTCACCGGGCGTGTAAGAAGCAATACTGTTTTTCACAAATTTATCAAATATCTCAGAGATCATAGCAAATTTATCAGTCGCAAGGCGGGCAGCCCTTGTGCTCTTGTCATCAAAGCGCAGATAGCGCATGATATCTCTGAATGTCTGTCTAGACATTGTCTCTTTGAAAATGGGATTTCCTAAGTCAGCAGACCAGTATTCATCAAGTTTCATGCTTTTACCGGCTGTTATACCTCTCAAATAAACGAGACCCACAAATGCTTTCAATTCGTCAGCTGTTAGTTTGAACTGAGCATTATTTCGTTCAGCCTCTGCCTCTGTGTATTTCAGAATTGCGCCCCACATTTCTGTGTCAATCAAACACAGTAAGCTGGTCAGTGGACTTTTAATTTTGTCCTTGGCATAACACGTAGGCCCTAGGGTTTCTCTCACAATATTGCACTCTTGTGCTCTACCCCGAGGTTTGCCAGCAGTTTCAAACCACACCGTACCATCTTTGGCCTGAAATGAGTCACCACCACACTCAGTTTCAGAGTCCGATTCTGAATCAGATTCAAGATTCAGATCCATTTCACTTTCGCCCTCTCCATCCGACACTTCACATTGTTCGCCCTCCGATTCCATCTCATCAATATTGCACAGCATGTCCAGCACTTGCTTTGGGGTGTACATGATTCTCTGTGCCATTTTTATAATGCACTATGCAACCTTTCAAACGCCCAAACCGAGGAGTCACGCAAACTGTGTTGCTGTTCGATCACACAAACCGAGCTTTCAAGCAAACTGTGTTGCTGTTCGATCACCCAAATCGAGCTTTCAAGCAAACTGTGTTGCTGTTCAAACGCCCAAACCGAGGAGTCACGCAAACTATGTTGCTGTTCAAACGCCAAAACCGAGCTTTCAAGCAAACTGTGTTGCTGTTCGATCGCCCAAACCGAGCTTTCAAGCAAACTGTGTTGCTGTTCAAACGCCCAAACCGAGGAGTCACGCAAACTATGTTGCTGTTCAAACGCCAAAACCGAGCTTTCAAGCAAACTGTGTTGCTGTTCGATCGCCCAAGCAGAGTTTTCACTCAAACTGTGTAGCCGCGTCCCGACGAATTTATAGCTCACGTTGCCTCATGAATGCTATTGTGAATAAAGTGTTCATAACAGCACCGCCCATGCCATCATCTCAGTTTCGCTCGCAAAGGTATGCATTTACATACGTAACTTGCATTCTGCTTAATTCTTTTGTAATGCCAGTGTGTCAAAAGCAGCCATACATAATGTATGTATCTAACAGCTAGCCCTGGCGAAGAGGGATTATACCCGAGAGATCATTTTCTTTTGAGATATTGATAAGTAGGCTAATTACCATTCGCAAAATTCCTGCAAACTACTAAAGCATTTATTAGGCAAAGCAAGACGCTCTCACGGTTTGAAAACCATTGATGTAAACTTATATATAGTATATATTAAATAATATTAATAAATAAAGTATATATTTTAAGACTTTGGAAAGTGAAACACTTTCACTTTCGTTCAACGGACGAATTCCGTTTTGTCTTTACACAATAATCAGTTTGAACTTTGAATAATTTAGTTTTGAAAACTATTGATCTTTATTTAGTTATACTAAATATTAAATGACATACGAATCTTTGCGACACCCGCTGGCAGAAAAGAGAATCACAGTCTTGAAGTGTAGGCGACGACGACAATATTACAGAGATACGAGCGAAATCGATTGAAACTAGCATGTGCAGGGTTTCTTTTAAAATACTAGTTTATTAAAAGGACAATTCTGGGAAAAGTCATGAAAGGAGGGTTCTGAAATTGGATCCAGTGCAAAGATATTATTATTTTTTGTGCTGCTGCGGTCAAGTGACCGGTGCTTGGCGCTTCTAGGTATAATTAGGTCGACCAGAGGCGGCGCTTCTAGTAGACGTCACAGCGGTCAAATGACCGGAGCTTTGGCGCTTCTAGTGTTAATGGCATGCCAGTTGCTAGTTCCAATGGAGTAATTAGGTTTGTGTGTGAGGGGCAGCGTAGCAAGGAGCCAGCACAGTTTTCAAAAGTTGGTGGTAAGTGGGCTGATGCAAGAGATTGGAAACTGTTGGTTGATGTAGGCTGTAAATTGCAGGTTCCAGAGTGTATTGTTGTCACAAACTTGAGGCCAGATGTTGTGTTGTATTCTGAAAGTAAGCGGATAGTGTATTTCATAGAGCTAACTGTTCTATTTGAGGATGAAGTTGATGCAGCATATGAAAGGAAAAGGTTGAAGTATGCAGATTTGGTGGCTGAGATAAGAGAGCGGGGCTGGCAAGCACATATTAGACCTGTAGAGGTAGGGGCTAGGGGTTTCGTGGCGAAGTCTGCCACAAGACTACTGGCTGAGTTTGGATTTAGAGGCTGTGTGATGAGAGCAGTGGTAAAGGAGTTGTCAGCGATAGCTGAGAGATCTAGTCAGTGGGTGTGGCTAAGAATGGCTGAGGTTAGGTGGGGTAAGGATAGTACTTGAAGAGATAAATTGTTTGGTGTGTGTGATGTTGAGAGATGGGTAGGATTGTCACTTGGCTTTTCCGATAGCCGTCGGGTAGCAGGGTTGTTGGTAAATTTTGTGATGGGCTACATTGTGAGCTTGGAGGGGGGTGGGTCTGGGACGCCAGACTCCACTGATGAGCCTTCTGGAGGTGTTGGGGGCTCAATTCATCGAAACACCAACGAAGGGAGGTGCCTTCCTGATGACCCCAAGGAAAAGCTTGCAAGGTATTGTGTGTGTGTGTGTGTCCATGTCACTTTGTTTTGAAGGCCAGTCCAGGTTTGTTTGGTGGTCTGAGTACTTGGCAGTTGAGGCAATGGACCATGAACATAGTGCACTGTGCTTCTGGATCCTTGTCGAGCCAGTATCAGATTGTAGCTGCTGCTGTGTTCTGTTCAAGCAACTAGTGTGTGCATAGGGTGTGTGAAATCTATCTTGTCTTCTTAGTAGTATTGTGTAGGATTATTAGATCATAGTTGTTGGTTAATACATCCTAGCCAAGCCTGTTGCATGACTCCGGATGTTAGGTGCAGGATTTATCATCTTCCTGTATTATGTTACCTCCCACCATTGTCTTTAAACGCGAACACCTAGAGTAGGACTTTGTATCCGCTTGAGTAGCATTAGTTTTAAAAAAATATTTTTCTTAATTGTTTTCTGTGTACTATTATTCAGCTGTTATCCACGGGCGTGCGGCATCAGATTACAATACCCTATTGTCAGTCATAGGTGTTTTTATTGCCCAGCTGTGCGTGTTATAAGTTATATGGAGCCTGCAACTTATGCTAGCTTTGGTTTTTCTTTGGTTTGAGTGTTTCACATTGGTTTTACCGTGTTATCTTTTATTTTGGCTCTAAGCTTTGGTGTTGTGACATTTTTGTGTGTGCACAGCTAGTGCAGTAAGAAGCTCATATAGCTACATCATATGCAAAGCAATTCTATCGACATTACTTACTAGAAATCGGTGGATGTATTTAATTGCCCACGCACCGGTGTATAAATACTGGTTTTATGTATATCTTTAGTTTTATGCTTTGTCATCATAGTATTTTAATATTTGTTACTAAATAAAATTATTGATGTGTGGAGCAGCTTGCCTAACTCATTTATTTGGGTATCTGTGGTGTGGGAACCTCCACCCGGTCACACATGACACCTGTCATTCACACCAAAGAGTTCAATCTTTGTCTCATCAGACCAGAAAATTTTGTTTCTCTGTGGTTGGCTCAATTCTCTCTCCAAGCTGGTGCTCGCAAAAACACTTTTTACTGTGCTGTTCTGGCACCACCCTCACCACCCTGTCAAACTTTTTCTCGTATTCCATGGTTTCCTTGTGTTCCTTTGTTTATTTTGCCATGTGCTCTGTAATTTGTAGTCCAGCAGCTCTGGGGGGTATTCTAGAAAGCGGGTTTAACAAACTCTAAACTTAACCCTGAACTCTGAGTTGTCTTACCCCGATCTGACATACTCAGAGTTTTCGGTTCCAAAACAGCTGATTGGAGTTAAAGTAATCAGGTTCGCTCAACTCTGAGTAGGTTGACCCAGACAGAAGCGCGTTCATGCGTAACTATGAAAGGCATTCTTAATGGAACGCAGATAAATAGGATTTATCATGGACTTAAACGCGAAAATCAGCCGAACATCGTATTTCACACCACTGTAGCTTGAAGTATTAATGACTGCGTATGCAGAATATTTAGATATTATTAAACGTAAATGTAATACTGCGGTAGCTGCTAGAGAAAGGCAGTCATCATGTCAAAAAATTGCCAACAGAGTTAATGCGTGAGTGAAAATGATATTTTTATATTTAGCAGAAGGGTGCGATCATATTATTATTTTCTCCACCTTTATAATATTGTATTGAGTTTGTAAATTTTTTTTTTTATTAAACACTTACTAATTCCAGGTCTAATCTGAGTGGTGTGAAACACACATGGCATCAGATAAAAATGAAGTATAAGAATATTGTACAAAGTGGTATGGCTGTACATAACTATATCTTCTTAAAATATTTTCTAAAATATATTTATTTACAGGAAAAATGAAATAATGAATCATAACAGTGAATTTGACTGTAATGTATATTAAAAGGTTACAGGGTGGATGGTGGGGTGGGTGGTGGTGCATGATTTAATGTGGAAAGCAGTGATTGCAGATGGAGTCTCTGACAACTCCACCATCTCTGTTGTCACCCACATGCATGTAAGGTTCCTCATCTGTGGGCATGTCAGAGATGGTAGGCTGTCGCTCTTCATGGATGATTGCAATGTTGTGTAATACCACATATGCCATTATTATGTGGCACGCCCTATCAGGGGTTACTCTGAGCCCCTTCAGGGACTGGAACCTGGCCTCAAGGATTCCTAGGGTCATTTAAATTCTTGCCCTGGTTTTGCTGTGGGCCTGATTGTAGCGGGACTGTGGTCCAGGTGCAGGATCTGAATAGGGAGTCATAAGGTGGGCCTATAGGACAGGCAGGGATACCCTCTGTCTCCATGAAGGAGGCCGTCATAGTGTCCTATAATCACACTAGGGTTTGCAATGATTTAACTATTACACTGCATGTGAATAACTAGCATAACTACCTCAGGCCTACTCTATTCAGATTTGTTGTACAGTGTGGAATCATACACGGATCCTGGCCATCTGGCTTTAACATTTGTGATGAGGGGGGAAGCATCACATGATCTTGATGGGGAGAACGGTCAGTTCAATTCAATTCAACTTTATTGTCAGTATGCTGAAACAGGGTTGTACAGCACAACGAAACACTTTTAGGCTAGGCTTCAGTGCAATTACATACTACAAAATATCACAGCAGCAATTACATACAACATAGTGCAGGACAACATAGTGCAAGACGGTCATGGTGCAAGCCAGGCAATAGACATTAAATAAGCAAGGTAAAAAAAAATGTAAAATAGATAACAGTATAAGGTATGAAATATAAAAATATAAGTACAATATGTACAGTGAGTGGGTGTGAGGTAGGTAAATGGGACAGGGATAAAGTGCATGGTGCCAAATGGCTGGTGGACTGGTTATTTTTGTTACCATTAAAGATAAGTACATTATTCATTAAGTATTATAAAGGTTAGTACCTGTACATTAATGCTATGGATGGATTTTCTGATTATGTAATCGCCTTAATGTTCTAATGGTGCTGGAATAGGTAGCATATCAATGCATCCAATCACTCTAGGAAATCTTTAAAATGTAAATGGAATGAAGTTTGTTATATACTGCTTCTCCTTTGCTTAATTTCTTTATTGTCCTTGTGAATTAAAGACAAACCAACGATGCTGTGGAATTCATCTTTGATGTCCATAACTGGCTTATGCCCAGGAAACACCACCAAACTGGGCATTAGTCAATTTAATGCCAGACATAGTTTTCGGACAGACCGACATACAGTAGCTTTGCTGACAGATCCCACATCTCCTACATTATAAAAAAAAAAACTTCCACTAGCAAAAAACGAAGAGCGATGTATAACAACCTGGAGAGAATTTAGGGCTGATCCGCGATGTGTAATATTTGAAATGTGACTCCTAATAATGTTATTGATGTAAGTAATGGATTGTGCTGAAAAACGATAATGTTCATTAAAAAATAATCGGAAAATGATAGGCCTATGTCTATTCGGGGTTTTATAAGGCGTTCCCGACGAAGAACTCAGCGAATAAACTGAGCTTCAATATCCACATGATCCTCGAGGAAAGGACACGTCATGATGACGTGTTTGTAACTCTGGTTCAGGTCCAAGTTAACCTGCCAGCGAGCAGGTTAGCATCAGAGCATAAGTTGCTATAGTAACTGACTCGGGTTCTCTCTAAGCTCGGTTTCTGGAACGCAAAACCTCGAGTTTCCGTGAACTATGAGTTAACTTACCCGGTTTTCTCGCTTGGAATACCCCCCTGATCTGTAACTCGGCCCCCTAGTTAGCTATCCCATGTGCTCTGAGTTACTTCCTTGTTTGCATCTGTATTTAGCCTCTGTTTTCATTTAGTCTTCGTTGTTTGTTCTGCCAGTATTCCTATTCCACAGCTGTTGCATTGATTCTAGCCTCTCTCTGTATTTTTTGTATTCTGTTTTGTTCTTAGCCTGACTACCTTCATAATGAGCAGTATGTTTTGTGTGAAGATTCAGTCAACATCTCAGTGTTTGCATCTGATTCTGAATCACTACACTGATAAGGTGTTAGACACAGCCAGGCTCTGATGTTTTGAATGCCTATGGTGATAGTCAAGTACTTGTCCTTGCAACTCCAGAGCAGCATGGAACCCTGATAATAAACATTCCAGGGGAAATCCTCCAGCATCCTCAAGGCTGGGAATCCCTGGGTTGGAGGAGTCCATGACAAGAGAGTGGTGCAAACTTGAAACATTTGTTAATACGATGTACACAAACAAAGCAGCAAACACAAAGTGACAATTCAACAACCAATAACAGGGGCCAAACACAAAGGTTTAAATACACACACTAACCAGGGACATGTGAAACAGAAGGCAGACTAACGGAGAGAGTGGCATCAGCAAAACAACCGTGACAGGCACACTGTACCAAGGGCTCCTATACAGAGAGGGTTTGTGCCGTATCATTACAGAAGGATGTTGTAAGTCAATCCAAGCAGAAATTTAATGTGATTTGCATGTATTACACTCAACTATTGGCACGTGATTTCCCACTTCTCCATTTTCAATGTAACCAATGGCCTTGTTTTCATCATGACCCTGCTGGTGCACACAAGGCCTCCTCTTCCTGTTTGCGAATTGCCCTCTTTCTGATGTGGCTTTATGATACGCCTGACTGGCGACCTGATTTTACACTTTGCACTTGGCCAATCTCACCCCTGAGTTCTAAATATCTGACACTGTAAAAACTAATAATTACTGAACTCACTTGAACTGCACTTTCAAAAACTTAAGAGGGAGTGTGAGATCTGTTGTCACTCCCCTAGCCCACCACCAGAGGTCCTCATCACCTACAGTAGAGACCACTCTTGAACTGTTGCACTTTATGGCTGATTGTCTCCTATTTATACTTGCCTGTATCAACATCCCATTGCAAAGTATTGCCTACTCATTCTGAGAATATACTGAGTTGTTTCTAAGTGAAATTTTGTTTGCCTACCTTTTGATTGTATTACTGACTGTCTTTTGACTTCTGCCTTTGTCTCGCCCCTCTTGTACCTTTTACATGCTCCCTGGATTGCTCATTCTGGTCTGCGCTCTTAATTTCTGGCCCTGGACATCTACGTAGTGTTTCTGTCTACTACCTCGCCCCCTGGGATTTCAGCCCGTTCTGCTATTCTGTTGCAGACTTGGACTGCCTTCTTCATACTCAGCCTTTTACATTGTCCCATTATTTAATTACTTATGGACCCTTATTCTTGTTCTGAGTACCTGGTGTTACTCAATTCAATTCAATCTTAAATATTCAATTCAATTCAAATATACTTCAATACATATAGTTAATTATCTTGTCCAATAAAATTACCTGATATTCTCAAATAAGTGAGACAGATTTATTTAACAGATACCTAAAAACCATAGATTATCTCAAAGCAGAAACTATTTTAACTTAGAATTTCACTGGGGTTATCTTTTTTTTTACACCAGTGTTTATGCAAATTCTCCCAATTCAGTTTGTGAGTAATGATACATGAAGATCTGTATACAGAGTAAACAGAAGGGGGAGGGCTAACCTCCTCTTCCTTCTCCTCCTCACCGGAGCGCTCGGTGAACGCCGAGTGGACCAACGGGATGGGGCTGTCCACTTCTTCCTCAGGCTTCTCGTCCGACGTCTGGGGAGCTGCAGACACGGGGGAAGGGCAGCTGTCTTCGCCCTCACTCTCCTCCTCCTCGGATTCACCGCTCCCGAACTCCTCCTCGGGGGTTGTCATGACGAGAGCGCCTACACTCACGTATAGCGGCGCATCCGACTCCTCTTCGGGGTCTTCACTCCCGGACTCATGGTCGGGAGGGGTGAGGGCAAAGGTGCCTACACCCACCGCTAGGGACTCACCAGACTCCTTCTTCTTGGGAAGTACCAAAAGCGGTGCGCTCCTCTCCTCCGACTCACAGCTGCCCACAGCACTGGGTGGCAAGGTGATGATCTGAACAGTGGAGAGGAGTTACTGCAATGTCCATCACTGCAGGTGGTCTAGTGAAGACCAGGTCTAAGACATTGCCTGCTCTGTGTGTTGGAGAAGACTGGGTGAGGTTGAGGTTGAATGATGACAGCAGGGGAAGAACGCCAGATGATTGTAGTTTATCTGTTGGGAGGTTGAAGTCACCAAGCAGAAGAAGAGGAGTTTCATCATTAGGGAGGACGCTCAGAAGTGTGTCCAATTCCTCAGTGAAGTTACCTAGGGTGCAGGGTGGACGATAAACAACAATGATGTGAAGTGTGGTTGGGAAGCATACAGTGACAGCATGATACTCAAATGTTGAGATGGTAATTTGTGGGAAAGTGCAAGGAGAAAAGCGCCAGCAACTGGACAGAAGCAATCCAGTGCCACCTCCCCTTCCAGTCTGTCTTGGAGAGTGCGAGAAGGAAAATGCAGATGACAGGGCAGCAGGAGTAGCAGAGTTCTCTGGGGTGATCCATGTCTCTGTTAGGGCCAAGAAGTCAAGGGACTGATGAGCTGCAATGGCTGTGATGAAGTCTGCTTTCTGGACTGCAGACTGGCAGTTCCAGAGCCCCCCGGTCGCAATGATCGGGGTGTTTGTTGAGAGTGGAGGGTAGATGAGGTTACTGGTAGTGCGTTTTCTGCAGTGATGTTTGAATTGACGGCAACTATAGGGAGTAAGAACAGGGATGGAAAAACATGATGAATAAATGAATGAAGGTAGTATATGAAGGTGTGATACTTAACCAAAAAATTAAGATGGGCTTCAGTTGATTGAAGAGTAGAGGATGTCTCTAACCGCTACAGACAGCCACTTATTTAAACAGCAGCAGTCAATATGTGGTCCCGCCTCCTCAGTTATTCACACTTCCTAACCCGAAACTAAGACAGCTGAATTCACTAATGACAACAATAGATACCAAGTAGACTACAGACTAGCAGAATCAAGCTGAAAGTAATGTAATCCAAGGCCTACCTTAAAACCAGAAGACAATCCCAAGAAAAACACAGCACAACTAATTCCAATCAGAAATGGAATTAGGAATTGGAATTTCTGTAACGCGTGGAATGGAATTTCTGTAACGCGTTGTGGAGGAGACAGACACAACGACGTTCACGGTGAAACATAAACTTTAATCACAAGAACACGGAAAGCCCAGCACAAACGGTGCAAGCACGCAACTGCGGAACTGCGGTATTTACAGAACTATGCAATCAAGAAATCGGAAAAAAAATTTAAAGATACTAAAGAATTTGTTTATGCAGTTCCATAGGGATTGAAATTTTCAGGTAGCATTTCAAAATTGCTGCTGTGACTGGAAAAGGGCGGTAAAACGTGTTACCACTATTTGTATTTATACAAAAACATAAAACATGAATATGTAATTAACATTTTGTATAAATCACTGGACCTTCATGTTACATCTCCTATTCAGATGGTGTCAAAGTGCTTTAGAAGGAACTTTACCCATAAGGTGCTTCTTAGTATTCTGCTCTGGCCGAAATATAATTATAAAACATTTGGGAGCAAAAATACAAAAGATTAATCCAAAGCTTGAGGCCAGAATGGCAAATATCTCCACAGCTACAGTGAATTTTCCAGGAGAGCTGACATAAGCTGGAATAAAGGTGATCCAAACTGCACAGAATATAAGCATGCTGAATGTGATGAATTTGGCTTCATTAAAGTTATCAGGCAGCTTCCGTGCTAGAAAAGCCAATATAAAGCATAAAAGAGCCAGGAGTCCTATATAACCCAGAACAGCCCAAAAACCTACAGCAGAACCTAAACCACATTCCAAGATGATCTTTTCCTTGTATTGATTTCTGAAAGGAAAAGGAGGTGAAATGTTTAACCAAAGCACACAAATAATGACCTGTATAAGAGTGAAGGCAAGAACACTGAGTCTCTGCTGTAGAGGCCCAAACCATTTCATGACATTACTGCCTGGAAGTGTAGCCCTGAAGGCCATTAACACCACTATTGTTTTCCCCAGAACACAGGAGATGCAGAGGACGAAGGTGATCCCAAACGCTGTGTGGCGCAGCATACAGGACCACTCAGAGGGCGGTCCAATGAAAGTAAGTGAACAGAGGAAACACAGAATCAGAGAGAAGAGCAGCAGGAAGCTCAGCTCTGAGTTGTTGGCTCTGACGATGGGAGACGTCCTGTGACTGTAGAAGACAGCAGCTATGCATACTGCCATGAAGGCCCCAGTGATGGAAAACATTGTCAGAATGATGGCTAGAGTGTCATCCCAAGACAGGAACTCAACAGGTTTGGAGAGGCAGCTGTCTTGTTTGGTGTTTGGCCAGAACTCAGGAGGGCAGCGCAGACAATTCAAAGAGTCTGAAAGATTAGAAAAAAAAGCAAAGTTTGAATAGTCTGAACCCTACAGTAGGAGTTTACATAACAGTGCACATTACATGGATCATGAAAATAGCAATTATCTCCAATAAAAGAGTTTTACCCAGGACCATAATTCAACTAACTGTCTGGTGTGTCTCAAATGAGGATGGGTTTTCATTTTGAGTCTAGGTTCCCCTTAAGGGTTACTGTGTGATACAATGTTGGTATACTTGGTATGATACAGGTTGTAAAGGCACAGACATGACGGCAAGGGCAGATGTTCGCAGACATAGGAACAGTTTATTACAATTTGTAGTCAGAATAAGCGATGTAAAAACACCAGACGAGGCAAAAAAGCATGCAGTGCTGCACAAATACAGTCTAACTGAAAGACCGAGTAACTGGTTAACAATACATATATATATATTACTCTATTCTATGTTGACACCAGTACAAAGATATGATACAGAACCTGTCTTGTTACTGATCTGTCCCTCTGCACATGGTATACAGTCGTAGCAGCAGACAGGCCTTCCCTTCTGTACAGCTTTCCTGGTGCCTGGAGGACAGCTCTCACTGCACACAGACGCTGGAACCTGGGAATAAAATTAGACACAACTGTATGAAATCCTTTTTTTAAATTTTTTTAATTTTATTTATTTCTTGGGGCTTCCTGTACTTTAAAATATGCTCACATTATTTATTTATGACATTTTAAGAATCAAATGAGGTATGTGTAAACTGGAGAAATTATGAATTATGCAGCTCTGTCCTGGGTTTTAAGACACTCTCCTCTTTTTGGAGTAAGTACTGAGAGTGCAATATTTACTGCATTTGTTTTACCATGTTTCAGAGGTAGACAAATGTAGTGGTAGTCTTGCCCAAGGTCCTCCATTAAAGAGGAAGTTTCACACTACAGTATAGCAACCACAAAGATTGATAATATACAGTGTTATACAATACCTCAGTCTGTCCTCCCACCCAGCTGATAGCACTGCTCATTCTGAACTCCTGTCCTCTCAGTTTGGACGAGTCATAATAGCCCACTGTCACCATATTTAACGTGCCATCATTCTTAAACTGCCAGTTTATGAGCTCATAGACAGCTGCAGGATCTCCATTAGAATCAAAGTTGACTTTATAGCCATTTTTTGTGGTGAAGTTAACTTTCTTGAGCTCGTTGTATAGCTGCAGAAGTAAACAAACAAACAAAAAATACGTCATGGCACTGTGAATTCCCTATACAGACAATACTACTCAGCTATAGATAACAAGTGCCACGTCTACAAATACTGCTTCATCCACCACGAATATGCAAATAGGAACCAATTTTGGAACCAAACTGAGTGACCAATACATAAAAAAATAAAGTAATTTTATACCTGCCATGGTGAAAATTTAATGGTCTTGTCACAGTGTGTATCATTACAAATAACACCGTGGATAGCATGCGCTATGGCATACGTGGCTTTGTACACCATATTAGTGTTACGCAGCTGAGACGTGTCTGTGTATGGGTTCTGTAGCGCGTTGATGTCCTCACTGCCGTCACATTGACGCACGTCCACTGACGCATGTGTTCGACCTTTTAGGCTACAGTTAAAGGAGCGCTCCCAAAATTCCGTTAACAAGTCCGATTTCGATACTTGTGCTAGAGAGAGGTCTAGAAGAAATTCATGAAGACCTGGGATAACTGACCGAGGGACTCCATAACCTAAGGCGCCTGCACACATGTTAAATTTTAGAAAGCCTGGGTCTGTGATCCATGTTTCGCTGCCGATCCACTGAAGCGTAGGCATAGGTTCTCTTGTCAGTTCCTCTAAGAGAAACGTAATGTCACCTGACGCAAGAAACGCTACTATTACTCGGGCCGTTGATCTACGGATGACGTCTGCCACTCTCTTCAGTTTACTACGCGGTTGTGTCCTGTAATAAGCCTCAGAGTACTCCACACAGATCCCCTCCTCCTGCGCAGCCTTTAGAAACGCTGCCATTCCGTAGTTTCCATAGTCTGAGTCGCTGCGCACTGCCCCAATCCATGTCCAACCGAAATACTTCACCATTCTCGCCAGTGCAGCCGCTTGGTGGTAGTCACTGGGTACCGTCCTAAAGAAAGTAGGAAACTGACGTTTATCGCTCAGACAAGCGCAGGTTGCGTAGTGACTGACCTGTAATTTAGTAAGAAACGAGATGTTATATAATAAGCCTGTTGGAGTTTATCTATTAGCCTATTACCTACCTATATATATAAATATAAAAAAATAAAGGGGACACTTAAACAACACAATGTAACTCCAAGTCATCCACACTTCGTGTTCAGATAGGAAGCCACACTGATTGTGAATCAATTTCATCTGCTCTTGTGCAAATGGAACAGACAACAGGTAGAAATGAGAGATTTTCAACTGATTTCAAAGATTTTTATTAACTGAGATCTAGGATGTGTTATTTTAGTGTTCCCTTTATTTTTCTTGAGCAGTATATATATATATATATATATATATATATATATATATATATATATATATATATATATATATATATATATATATATATATATATGCCTACATTAGGCAAAACGTCTGTATAAATCTGTATCTGCAGATAGGATAGAGCCTACGCGAGATAGAGATATTTACCTGTGGAATTCCAAAAAGACCGAAGATTCTGGCCATGCTAATTGACGGAGTGGAAGAAGACTCTCCGACGACACCAGACACAGCGGCAGGTGCAGGTGCTTTTGGGCAGGACTTGCTGTCATTAAAGACGGGGTCCAGGCCGTTCGCAAACTGAAACGCAACTTTAACTGCCATCGGCACGGCAGAGCACGAGTCGTATATCTTGTAGCCCAACGTGACGCCCGACAGGAGATCCGTTCTGTTATTGATTTCGTGAATAGTGAACGCCAAGGCACGTGCGAAGCGCAGCTCCCTGAAATCCATGCTGTTTGGAAACAGGAAAACATGAAAAAAATTAGGAAACTTCAGGCAATCTCAAAGCTTCTGGTGTGCTTATCGTGAGCATTTTATGTGCCATGAACAAAACATAAATACAAAAAAACCATATAATCCTTATTTAATAATTTCATTGTAGTTGTAACATAATGTTGTGGTCTGTGTGCAGTTCACTCTGCCCTCCACAGACCTCCCAGAACACTGCAGCTGTCCTGGTAGCCTGGTGTAGGTGTTCTGTTCTAAGTTCATGTAGTAATGAATGGTGAAGATCCCTCCAATTATAAAATCTCCATTCATAGAAAGACTAGGTATCTGTGGCTCAGCCGACAGTCTGCAGATGACTGGGTTTGCTTTACATCCTGCAGGGCTGAACGCAGTCATCCACAGCACTGATACAAATGGCACAAGACTTGAAGTGTTCTGCATGGTGGGTTTGGTGCCTCCCAGCACTCTGAAGATCTGGACGTCTGATCTATAGTGGTTTAAATAGCAGCCTTGTAGTGAAGGCTTGTCAGTAAATGTGGGTGTGAACTTTGGCAGTGGAGGTGTGGTTATTTATTCATTGTTTTGGTGTGCATTTCATCATTACAACAGAAACAGGATCAAACTACAGCAAGTGTAGATTTTCTAATAAATAATTTCACCCAAAATTACCAAAAAGGAGCAAATGGTTTAGTAAAAATATATAATTAATAAGTAAAGTGCAGCTCACATTACATAAAATTTTAAATGGCTTTTGTAGTCCTCAGATTATGTAGTTTGTGGTCCATACTGCAGGTCCCCCACACTGAGGTCATCATGTTTGAAACAGAAATTTAGTACACAATATCTGAAACTGAGTCAACTAAGCTTCATATGTATTTAGTTTCTTAACTGACAAAAATTGCCAAAAATTGTCTACATACTGTATAACATATTTGTATTAGTGTTATGTTGATCTTTTGTATTGTTACATACATTGTTGGTCTATGTTACATTGATCTTGGTATTAGTATTGTTATGTTAATATTTTGCATTGTTACATTGTTGATCTATTGTTACATTGATCTTTGGTTGTTACAGAATGTGAAAAGACGTGTGCAACAATTGAATGTCCAAACTAGACATCTCTTTAAATGTCCAGTTTGATGATGTCATAACCAGTAATCATAATTACACATCAGTGTGACGGTGAGTGCGGCTGGAAGGACGAGGCACAAATCCACTCCGGCTTTGCACAGACCCACGTTTATTTATTACACACAGCGCGGATGCGCACATTTAACTATGACACGTAGACACATAAACATGTAGACTCAAACAACGATGAGCACAGGACACTGCACATTATATAGTTGGTGTAGGCACTGTATTATCGCAACGCCCAAAGAAAAACAGCTTGCTCCGACCAATAGCCTTCTATTCTAAGAAGCTAACTGCAGCAGAACGCAATTACGGTGTGGGTGACCGTGAGCTGCTGGCTATGCATAAGGCTTTTGGTGAATGGCGTCACTGGCTCGAGGGGGCAAAACACCCGTTTACAGTCGTCACCGATCACAAGAACCTCGAGTACATAAAAACCACCAAACGCATGAACGCTCACCAAGCCCGATGGTCACTGTTCTTCTCCAGATTCGCTTCCAGGTTACGTGCCGGCCTGGGGAGAAGAACCAACGAGCGGATGCGCTATCTAGGTCCTTCCCGGGCAGTAAGGAATCCACCAGTGACAAGCCAGTGTTAAACCCTGAGTGTTTCCTAGGAACCGTGGATTGGGAGATCGACAGGGCGATTGCTGCAGCAAATCCACATCTGAGCTGTCCACCACACCGCAGGTACGTGCCCCCCACACAGTGCACTGCCCTTATCACCTGGGCACACACGTCGGTGGGAACGGGACATCCTGGGGCCTCCAAAACAGCCCAGTTACTGGGAGCCAGGTATTGGTGGCCTGGATTACACCCTGACGTGTTAAACCACGTAGCCTCCTGCACTGTGTGCGCGCAATGCAAGGTGCCGCGTACGCCTCCAGTGGGCAAGCTCCTTCCTCTCCCTGTGCCCGAGCAGCCATGGAGACACTTTGCCCTTGACTTCATCACAATCTCCCCCCGTCGGAAGGTAACACAGTCATATTGGTGGTAACAGACAGGTTCTCAAAGATGGTTCGATTCCTTCCACTACCTAGCCTGCCCACTATGTGGGAGACGGCGGATCTTCTGTTTCGTCACGGTTTCCGGCAGTTCGGTTTGCAGTTTACCTCGCGTGTGTGGTGAGAGTTCCTGTTCCTGAGGTGAGCCACCTGGCCTCATGGTGCAGTCACAACAATCTCTTTTTGAATGTTAAGAAGACGAAGGAGATTGTTGTAGACTTCAGGAGAGCACACACCCAGCATGTGTGGAAGGACACCCATCGGCGCCTGAGGGATGCTATCAGACGGTTCAAACTCAAGGCGGACCGAAGGAGGAGTGAGGCCCCCTCCTACCAGGTGGGTGACAACGTGTGGGTGTCTACCGGCGATGGACGCCTGGGCAGGAGAAGCAAGCTGGGGGAGAGATACCCGGGCCCCTACATTATTCTCAAGCATGTTAACCCGGTAACTTACAAGATCAGCCCGAAGACCGGCGTGCTTCCCGTGCGTTCCATGTGTCCGCCTTGAAACTGTACAGGGAGGGGCAACGTGGTGACAACGGCCATTGTCTCTCCATTGCAGCTGTCTGACGGCCCTGCCTATCTTGTGGAGTGGCTTGTGGACTCCAGGCGTCGCAAGGGACGGATGCAGTACCTGGTGGACTAGGTTGGCTGCGGTCCTAAGGAGCGCTCATGGATTCTGGCCTCCCAGGTTCTGGGCTCATCTCAGACTTTCACAGGGAACATCCGGATTGGCCGGCCCCGAGGAGAACGGGGCGGCCCCGTGGTAGTCGGCAGGAGGGACCTTTGGGGGGGCTCTGTCACGGTGGGGAGGCCGGGCCGTCGCCAGAGGGCGCGTGTCAGTTCGCACTGCCTCACAACACACGCCCCCAAGCACCAAACCACTCCCTCGGTCCCAATCACCACATTACTAGCACCTGTTGTGCTATGTTGTGGCCCTATTTATTTCCACAGGTCATTCGTTCCAGTGATGCACATTGCCCCGCTGGAGCTCAGCTCTGGACCTCCTTCCCTTAGCGGTGCCAATAGATTGGAAGCTACTTAAGTTTGCTGCTTTGCAGTTCTTTGTGTTAGCTATTTTGTTGCTTTTGATGAATGGAGAATAAAGACGATTCAATGCAATCCTCGCCTTCGGCCGCCTCTGTTCCCCGTTACAGAATCTATTAGTCCTCTGAGTGTTTAAGCCTATCCCTGTGAGTGTTGACCCACTGTTGACCCACTGTGGGTGTTTTTGGTGCAGTATGTAGAATTACACTACATTTCTTAGCATTTGCATGCTAATTCCTCAACAACTTATGCTATTTTTGTGATACCACTAAAATGGAGCCCAAAATAATTGGTGAGATTATTAAAATAGTAAACTAATTGAATAAAACACAGAGTAAAATGCTTACTGAGCTTACTTGAGTAATGTGGTGGAAATTTGGCGGTTTCTATTTATGTCAGGCTTTTCCACTCATAAATATTCCACAGTAAACTATCCGCTGTATTATAAGAAAATGGAAGTGTTTGGGAATGACAGCAACTCAGCCACGAAGTGGTAGGGCAACTGATGGAGTGGGTGGGGTCAGTGGATGTTGAAGCGCATAGTGCAAAGTGGTTGGCAACTTTCTGCAGTCAGTCATGACAGACATGCAAATATCCAAACCAAGTGCAATGCAAAGCGTTAGATGCAGTGGTGTAAAGCACGCCGCCACTGGACTCTAGAGCAGTGGAGGCATATTCTCTGGAGTGATGAATTGTGCTTCTCCATCTGGCAATCTGGTGGACGAGTCTTGGTTTGGCAGTTCCCAGGAGAACGGTACTTGTCTGACGGCATTGTGCCAAGTGTAAAGTTTGGTGGAGGGGGAATTATGGTGTGGGGTTGTTTTTCAGGAGCTGGACTTGGCCCCTTAGTTCCAATGAAAGGAACTGAATGCTTCAGCATACCAAGACATTTTGCATAATTCCATGCTCCCAACTTTGTGGTTCTTCTTCCTACATGACTGTGCACCAGTGCACAAAGCAAGGTCCATAAAGACATGGATGACAGAGTCTGGTGTGGATGAACTTGACTGGCCTTCACAGAGTCTGGCCTCAACCTGATAGAACACCTTTGGGGTGAATTAGAGCGGAGACGGAGAGCCAGGCCTTATCGTTCAAGAATGGTCCCCATCCCCATAAACACAATCCCCATAAACACACTCCTGAATCTTGTGGACAGACTTCCCAGAAGAGTTGAAGCTGTTCTAGCTATAAAGGGTGGACCAATGTGATATTGAACCCTATAGATCAGGACTGGGAGCTCATGTGATTCAAGGAAGGTGAGCAAATACTTTTGGCAACATAGTTATGTTATGACTCACTTTAGAATTCCTTTTGTGACTCCTTTACAGATTTGTATAAAAATTATATACATTTTACTGGGTTTATGCTTGAATTTCATGATTTACTCATAAGGTCTTTGATTGGGCTCTCGTGATGGGTGCACGCTGCCGCTACCCTTACCGTGTTTTTACCGAAGTTTCGTGTATTGTTGTGTATTATTGTTGTATTATTGTTTCAATTATTATTGTTACAATTATTATTATTGTATTGTATTATTTCACTTTTATTTAGCGCTATGCCTAGTGTGACGGATATACCCACTTTTAAATATACAGTTCAAGGACTTCTTCGGCTACGCCTTCGGGCCCAGTCACTTGAACAACCACCAGCTCTGTCTCGCCATCGGGATATCTCCTGTCTCCCACACCGTAAATATGTCCACCGTGGATCTCGCCGCAGATTTACATTTGATGACAGCAAGCCTATACGATCTCTCTGGACTTCTTTACCGCGACCAGTAAGTAGCCGCTGTGCCCGGTCTATTAATCGGGATGTGTTGGCTACCTTCGCTAGATCGGCTAACAGCGTTCACAGCGTTAACAACTTCAACATCGGAATGCTGAATATCCGCTCTCTCTCTGATAAGAGCCCTCTGGTCTCCGATCTACTCACGGACCATAACTTCGACTTTCTCTGTTTAACGGAGACGTGGCAGCAACCTGGTGATTTTTTTTCAGTTAAATCAGTGCATTCCTTCCGGGTTTGTGTTTACCAGTGAAGCCCGCGTCACAGGGCGAGGGGGCGGTATCGCTATTCTCTATAATGAGAAGTGGAAAGTGTCCAGTGTCATCAGCCATCATTCGAATCTGCTACAATCCAAATTAACGGACCATCTCCTACCATCTTAGCTACAATCTATCGTCCACCTAAGTTCAATGCTGCCTTTTTAAACGACTTTTCAGTGTTTTTAACATCAATCTGCTCTATGACACAGAATCTTATAGTCTTGGGAGACTTTAATATCCACATGGATAATAAAGGTAATACAATTACCAAGGACTTTTTGTCATGCATCAACACATTTGGTCTGCAACAGCTTGTGGATTTTCCAACACACCGCAAAGGGCATACTCTTGATCTCATCTGCTGCTCTGGGATCACTGCTCTGAACTGTGCAGCTATGGAACTTCCCATCTCTGACCACCATCTGATCTCATTCACTGCAACACTACCTGCTGTGAAAGCCAGTCCTCGAGTTATTTCGTTTCGCAACATAAAGAACATTGATCAGACTCAGTTATCATCTGAAATGAGTTCTATACAATGGAACTCCGGTTATGTCTCCCCTGAGTCTCTCTTATGCCAGTATAACACAGAGTTACACTACCTTTTGGATAAATACACCCCACTAAAAACGAAGACAGTTTCATTTGCTTGTACCATGCTTGCGCCATGGTACACCACCGAATTGCGCCACTTAAAATCTAGAGGATGACAGCTCGAGTGCCTGTTCAAGAAAAGTGGACTTACAGCACACAAGGAAATGTACCACAGCCACCTAATGCATTACAAGGAAGCTATTTCTGCTGCAAAATCTGTTTATTATCGGACATTGTTTACGGCTTCTGAGGGCAACACCCACGCTCTTTTCCGTTCTGTAAATAATATGCTCCAACCACCGGTCACATCACATTTACATTTATGGCATTTGGCAGACGCCCTTATCCAGAGCGACTTACATTTTTATCTAATTTTTTATACAAGTGAGCAATTGAGGGTTAAGGGCCTTGCTCAGGGGCACCTCAGTCATGGCCTGGGGATCGAACCTGCGACCCTCCGGTCACAAGACCAGTTCCCTAACCGCTAGGCCATGACTGCCCACCTACTCAATTGCATTCTGTTAAATTATGCAATATGTTTATGACATTTTTTTACTCTAAAATCCAAAACATCCATCAACAGATAACCTCTCGCCACTCAGTTAATGCTACCCCTAAGTTCATTCCTGATCTATTGCTATGCCCTTCTTCCCATCTTATTAAGAAAGCTAAGCCTACAACCTGCATTCTTGATCCCCTTCCAACAAATCTTATCAAAGCCTGCTCATCCTCTCTATGTGCACCTATTACTGCTATTATTCAGTCTTCTCTTTCCACTGGTTCTGTCCCTGCCTCTCTTAACACTAGAGCTCCTAGAGAAGCGAAAATTTTCACAAGGCTTGGTAAGGTCCATGTAGCCCACTCGAGGAGGGTACGGCTCGAGAAAAGAGACCACCTCCCCGTGGCTGCTTGTGCATGGCTGCCTGGCCATGGCATAAATGCGTTCCTGATATCGCGCATGCTCGTTTGTGTGCAAAACAATGGCCGACGCCAGCGTTTAGTGCAAGTTGAAATACCTCGTTTTTGTACACAAACGAATCTTACATTCTAGTCTTGTATTGGCAGTGAATATGTTCATAAAGTTACTTTGTGGAAAGGAAAACTTTAAAGAATAGCCTGTTAAGTTATCTGCATTGTAAACTTCGCATGGGAACAATGTACATCCTAAATTCTGCAATGTGTGATACTGTGAAAGTAAATAGATAATAACAGTGGAAGGAGATGTATATTAATTTAATTAATTTAGTAATGCTGCTTGATCATTTATATATATATAACTACCATCAGTCTGCTTGTCTCATCTAATTTTAATAAAATAAAATAAATAAAATAAAATAAAAATTTCGTCTATAATGGGTTAACCTATTATAGTTGTGTAATATTTTATTGTTTGGACAGAAGCCTGGCATTATGAGGACGAGCAAAGTGATGTAATGGACCCTTTCGTGTTTGGCTTTGAATCTGTGCAAGACATGCACCATTTTATGGCAGAGGTGCTTGACAACTTGTGAATACCAATCAACTGTAAATTGAACAGTGTTTAAAGAGGGTAAGCCATGGGGCTTTTGCAAAAATAAAGTTCTAAATGGAAATCTTTTATTTGTGTTTTCATGTATTTCTACCTGAATTTTATCTGCAAAACATTAAGTTTAATGTGCATTGAAGTTTTCAAATCCTTTGCAAACATCCTTATAATGCCATATGGGATGTTTCGTAAATACAAAGAGTGAAGGTATAACTAGTACATGTAGTTATTTATGTAGAAACGGTAAATTTGCTAAAAATATATATATATATATATATAATACAATTTTAAGCTTCTCATTTATTACTTTTATTTTGAAATTCCTATCAAATTACGCGATACTATAACAGAACTTCACCAGCGCGGTGCAGCCAGGATGAGAGAGCCATGGTGAGAGAGTCTCCCAGTCTCGCGCCGTATACTTTTGGCCCACTCCCCTGCTGTGAAGGGATTAACGCCTATTGTCTTGGTAATGCGGTGGAAGCGGCTTACCACCAAGCTCATACGCCTGCCAAAGCCCTGGCTCTCCCCCAAGCTCATACGACTGCCAAAGCACTGGCTCACCCCCAAGCTCATACAACTTCACGAAAAACTTTTCAAAGTTACAAAGTCGGTATATGTTACCGATACTACAACAAACAACAGAAAATTTGTAGACTCGTGTTTCAAAAGTTACAATTCAAGCGCACGTAGAGACGACAAGTTTCTGTAATGAGTCCCATCAAACTATAAAAATAAATAAAATTGTTTGAATCTTGCTCTTTGTATATTTCCTATACTATACTGTATAATATTTGTTGTAATCGAACACTTTCTGATTCCGCGTTTGAATTCGCGTTTGAAAAGCTAAGAAATTATTAGGCGCAATTAGCTTGATGCTAATGTTATATAGGAAATCTCATATCATGGCTAGCGGAAATTAGCATGATCGCGTTGCATCACTGCATCACTGATAAATGTTGTGATCTAAACAGCAGGCTGGAAAAGGAGAGGAAAAGACAGGAAAACAAATTCATGTGCTGCAAAACAACTTTATTCTGATCAAATATGGATGTCTATTCCGGGTTTCTTGAAGTGGAATGTCCATTCCGGGTGTGGTGAAGTGCGACTCTGGAACAGAAAGAAGAGATTATTGGAGATTATAAAAAGCGATAGGAGATTATAGTGTGTATGTGTGCCTCTTGTGCTCGCAGTGTTTTTGAACTTTCCTTTCCATGATGTCGACAGGTGTAAGTGCCTCTAGTGCTCGCGGGGTATTTGAACCTTCTGGTCCATGATGGCGATGCCACACTGAAGAACAATTCAAAGTACACCTTACATTTTGAATAAGATCTTTCAGAAGACAAAAAATATGTACCACCACATATACTTATCAACGTACCTTCATGTAGTTGTAGCTAACACTTGCTACACAGCCAGGGTGTATTCGCCAGGTGTACTCGCCGCATGCAACACACGCGTTGATACTGTGGAGAACAATTCAAAGTACACCTTACATTTTGAATAAGATCTTTCAGAAGACAAAAAATATGTACCACCACATATACTTATCAACGTACCTTCATGTAGTTGTAGCTAACACTTGCTACACCGCCAGGGACCCTCGTTCTTACATTTGCGGCAGGTGTACTTGCCGCATTCAACACACACGTTGATGCTGTGGTTGCGGTTGCAGTGTGACTGCACCTGACACGTGGTCGTCTTTCCAGGTGAAGGCGAAGGACGTGGCGTTTTCTTCAACTCCTTTTCCTGTAGATGACGATGACGAAGTTCCCCAGCAAGAGCATATAGAAAAACTCTCCTGCTCTCTGTGGACCCCGTGCATGCCGTGTACAAAACATGCGCGTTCATCGCTGCCAGGTCAAGTATGTTATAAAACACTGCAACGGGCCACCGGCGTGTTCCTGCGCGCACTGTGTATGAACGCACCTTCTGATCCATGATGTCAACGGCGCACTGCAAAGAACAATTACAAAGAAGTACATGTTATATTTTGAACGAATTCATTCATGTATAAATTGATTCTGCAATGCCAACACATATGCATACCTTCATCCGGTTGTAGTCCGTCACGGTGTTTGGCTTCTTTTTTCTGTCGTCGGCAATCCTCACGTGCGTGTGCATAGTGCTGAGAACGCAGACGACTTTATTAGCCTTGGGGGCATACACCGTCAGCAGCGCATCATGTGATCTGTACACCTCTGTTGAAAACTTGTCACGTCCCTTGGTGTTTTTGGCTTCCGTGGGAATTTCCCGTCGAATCTTATTTATTGTCCCAAGCAGAGTTGTGTTGGCCTCCAGTAACTTCTCAGCCAGTGAAAGAGATGTGAAGAAATTGTCCGTGGCTACAGTTCTTCCCTTGCCCAGGTATGGCTTCATGAGTTTCATAACCACATTCTCGGACACTCTTTCACCCTTGGGACGATCGGGGTCCTTTCCCAGATATGGAATGGCGTTGCACATGAACTTGGTCTTCAAGTCAGAAGCAACCCAAAACTTAATTCCAAATTTGTCCGGCTTTGATGCAATGTACTGTGTGAACGGACAGCGAACCTTGGTAGGAAACAGCTGCTCGTCGACTGTAAGATCTTGACCGGGGGTGTAAGATAGGTTGCAATTCTTCAAATCGCTGCCAGATGTCCGAGATCGCAGCAAACTTGTCGCTCTTCGCACGCTCCGCACGGGTGTCCTTGTTATCAAACCGCAGGTACCGCATAATTTCCTGGTACCGGTCCCGCGGCATTGTCTCCTTGATCGAAGGCACAGCGAACATTGCTGACCAACACTCCGTCATGGCTCCAACAGGAGAGAGGACTGCTCGTAGAAAAAGGATGGCTACGAACGCCATCAATTCACTGACCGAAAAACTCCAGGTGCGGTCTGTTCTGTGGGCTTCATGGACTGTGCAATCGGTGATGAGTCGGAGCATCTCCATGTCGAGCAAACACAGAAAACTCTGCAGCCTACTTGTGATCCTACGCTGTATGAGTAAAAATAAATAAATGACGCAAGGTTAATTACACGTACGAAATATCAGTCAAACACAAGCATAAACACTGCAAAGAATATTACGTTACTACGTTGTATGAATAAAAATAATAAATGACGCAAGGTTAATTACACGTACGAAATATCAGTCAAACACAAGCATAAACACTGCAAAAAATATTACGTTACTATACCTGTGTACGATTCCTCTTTCTTGGAGGGCTCTTCTTTACCTCATCCGATGAAAAGTTTGTGTCTTCATCCGATGAATCGCTGGTAAAACTACAGCAAGAAAGTTCATCTCCCCCATCGGACTCGCAGCAGTCCACGTTTGTGAGGATGGTCGCAAGTTCTTTAGCAGTGTACCTCCTCTGGTGTGCCATAGTGTTTTCCGTCTTCTCCACACAGGATAGTAAGGAAAATGTAAGTCACCAGCATTTGTGTTTCTGCTTTTATCATGACTCTGAAGAACACACCCACAGCAGCTCACACAAATGTAAATCTGGGACGCTTCATACATAACGCCGAAACCACGCTAATGACATAAATACATGGGACCCGTGATAATGGTTCAAATATGTAAATGTGTTGCGCTATTGAAGTGTGGCGCTATTCCTGCTTCTATCATGACTGAAGAACACACCCACAGACAGCAGCTCATACTAACTGAACATACCCCTAACTGAAAAATCTATCTATCTATCTATCTATCTATCTATCTATCTATCTATCTATCTATCTATCTATCTATCTGTGCTTCATAAATAACGCCAATACCATGCTTTTCAGGAATTTCCCTCTGGGATCAATAAAGTATCTATCTATCTATCTCTATCTAATGATAATGTGTTTCTGCTTCTATCATGACTGAAAAACACACCCACAGACAGCAGCTCATACTAACTGAACATACCCCTAGCTGAAAAGAAAAATCTATCTATCTACGTATCTATCTATCTACGTATCTATCTATCTATCTATCTATCTATCTACGTATATATCTATCTATCTATCGAAGTGCATACACAAGAAATTTTGGGACGCTTCATAACGACAATAACACGCTAATGATAATGTGTTTCACGGGAACACTATGGACCCGTGATAATGGTTCAGCGATGTAAATGTGTGGCGCTATTGAAGTGCATACACAAGAAAATCTGGGATGCTTCATAACGACAATACCACGCTAATGATAATGTGTTTCACGGGAACAATATGGACCCGTGATAATGGTTCAGCGATGTAAATGTGTGGCGCTATTGAAGTGCATACACAAGAAAATCTGGGACGCTTCATAACGACAATACCACGCTAATGATAATGTGTTTCACGGGAACAATATGGACCCGTGATAATGGTTCAGCGATGTAAATGTGTGGCGCTACTGAAGTGCATACACAAGAAAATCTGGGACGCTTCATAACGACAATACCACGCTAATGATAATGTGTTTCACGGGAACGATATGGACCCGTGATAATGGTTCAGCGATGTAAATGTGTGCGGCGCTATTGAAGTGCATACACAAGAAAATCTGGGACGCTTCATAACGACAATACCACGCTAATGATAATGTGTTTCACGGGAACAATATGGACCCGTGATAATGGTTCAGCGATGTAAATGTGTGGCGCTACTGAAGTGCATACACAAGAAAATCTGGGACGCTTCATAACGACAATACCACGCTAATGATAATGTGTTTCACGGGAACGATATGGACCCGTGATAATGGTTCAGCGATGTAAATGTGTGGCGCTACTGAAGTGCATACACAAGAAAATCTGGGACGCTTCATAACGACAATACCACGCTAATGATAATGTGTTTCACGGGAACAATATGGACCCGTGATAATGGTTCAGCGATGTAAATGTGTGGCGCTACCGAAGTGCATACACAAGAAAATCTGGGACGCTTCATAACGACAATACCATACTAATGATAATGTGTTTCACGGGAACTCAAGCGCACATTCACAGCACGCCTTTCGCTCTTGGCCACGCCTCTTTCCCGGCCCCCACACAGAGGGTAAAACCGGAGCAAAGAAAAGAGAGAAGGGCAAAAAAAAATTATGAGCGTAAAATGCGAGACGCAAAGAAAAGCAGTGACGCGCAAACAAAAGAAAGAAACGCAAAAGGGAGAAAGTATTGCAAAAAAAAAGCAGCAACATAAAATGTGAAACGCAAAGAAAAGAAAGAAACGCAAAAGAGGGAAAGTATTGCAGAAACAAATTAGGAACGTAAAATGCAAAATGCTAATCTTATATTTGCGATATTATTTTTTTTCGTCACCATTAAAGACCCTAATTTGACTCCATAAGGACGCTGTGGTTTTCGCTTTGGAGGACCTGGGTTTTAGTGAACGGAACGGACCATCTGAAGCGTTATCGGGGGAGCTACACCGCAGTTTGTTCGCAACTATACGCCTTGTTCAGGAGTTTTGGCGCATCATTGATCACATTCACACGCGGTAGGCTCGAGCTTATTACCTCTTGTGTTTGTTTTTTCTGAGTTTTTTATTTTAATCTTATCCTTGTTAGCAACATGTCTGAAGAATCCAACTATGTAAATACCGATTTAATCAATGTTGTAAATGAATTACCGAATGTAATACTGCCTGCTACAAACCACCGGGGTTTTGATGAGCCGCGTAGCGTGCCTGATGAGTTGGATCTAATCAACCAGAGTTTGCTCAGTTTACAGGATAGTGTTGTAAATGCACCGTTTGATGTCTTTGACGAAATAAATCAGAATTTGATGACTATGGATGTTGAGAATAATATTGTTTCTAGTTGTGATTTTTCTTTGGGTCAGAGTTTAAATGTTGACGCTGATGAGGGCTGTTCTAATTGGACAGCAACCCGGTCTTTGCATGGTACACTAAATGAGCCTGCTAACTGCACAGAAATATTGTCGGATACACCTGTAGCTATTAGCCCCAGTTATAATGAGGCAGATTCCTTCGAATGTGTCGAGGAGCTGTCAGATATTTTAAATGATATTGACGGGGGTACCGGCTGATCTCTCCAGCGATAACAGCTTGTTTGACCAAATTGAGCGCATGCTTGATAGTATTGAGGAGGCCGAGTTGATTAGCAACGAGCCTAACGCTCAGCAGAGTGGGTGTGGCTCTAGTTCAGCAGATTCTGACACTCGTATGGTGAAGAGACCGCGTTTTAATAACACCGAGCTTCGTAGAGCTATAAATTTTTCGGCTCTGATACAAAACGTTGATAGCTTTGTCAGCTTTGTCGAATTTTTTGTAATGGTTTTGGAACAGCTAGAGGGGCTGTTGGCCGAAGCTAACCCCTTAATTTCTGCAGGTGCTACGGTTACTGTAGCAATACGTGGTGATACGATCGATGTGGGGTCACGTGTACCTGTAGTCAATGGCAGGGTAGAAATGGATCATTTTCTGGCATTATTTGAAAATGCAATTCAAAGTAAAGTTGAAATATTATCAGATGATACATTAGAAATCGTTATTCAAATTGTTCATGCCCCCAGAGGCGGAGCCGGAAGGAAGCGTAAATTAGCTGATCTGCTGGAATCAGAAATTGTTTGTAAAAAGTTAAGAGTTATATGTTTTCCATAACCAGAATAACTTGTGTTTTGCATTATGTGTAGTGTAGTGCAGAATCCAGAAATGAACATTGTAGACGTGGAGGCGTCGGCTAACAATTTACAGCGTGATGTTGGTCTAACTGCTGAGCATATGGTTAGTTTTGCTGATATACCTTTGTTTGAACAGCATCTGGGGTGTAAAATTGTGGTTCTGTATCGTGACAGGTCAAAGAAAGGATACAGTTTTTTCAAACCAGCGAGTTACCTCATGATAGAACGATCTTCATATATCTGCAAAAGAATCATTATTACGGTGTAAAGAATGTCAAGGCCTTGTTGGGTAGTGAATATTTCTGTAAATTCTGCTATGCTACATACAGTCGTAAAATAGGTCATAAATGTGTTTACCACTGTAATGTTTGTCTTGATGCTGAATGCTACAAACGTAGTGAGGATAAGTTAACCCGGTGCATGGACTGTCAAAGGTTGTGTAGGTCACGTTATTGTTATGACGCGCACAAACGGCAGACGGGTTCTGTGGAGGGTAGTAGCTTGTGTAGCAGAGCGTTTTACTGCAGAAACTGTAACAAGGTGTTTGACATACCATTATCAGGCCGCATGAAACATAAGTGTGCGGAGCCGCGTTGTAAGCTCTGTGGCGAGACAATTGATTCGTCACATGATCACCAGTGCTTCATTCAACCACTGCCTGTGAAAGAGCCTAGTGAAAAGCTCATCTTTTATGATTTCGAATGCCACCAAGAAACGGGTAAACATGTCGCTAACTTCATCTGCTGTATGGATTTTAAAGGAGATACATGGACTGCTGCTGGAGAGGATTGTGTGAAGCATTTCTTCACTAGGTTTAGAAATAAGAAATTTTCAGGGTACACGTTCGTAGCTCATAATGCTAAAGGGTACGACTCGTATTTGTTGCTCAACTATCTTGTCAAGCAGGGGGTTACTCCCACTATCATTGCGCAGGGCAGCAAGGTGATGTGCTTTACCGATGATGCATTCAGTCAGAGGTTTATTGACAGCCTGTGTTTTCTGCCTATGAGGCTGGCAGCCATGCCGCGTGCGATGGGGTTCGCGACAGAAATCAAAGGGCATTTTCCCCACAGATTTAATATTCCTGAAAATCAAGGGTATGTGGGGCCTTACCCTGCCCCTGAATTCTACGATGTTGACTACATCATGGGGAAAGACAGAAATGAGTTTTACCGCTGGTATGAGACTGTATTACGATTTCACCTCACTTTATCCGTTTGTGAATAAGACAAAAACATATCCCGTGGGGCACCCAACGATCATTTTTAAAGACTTTGAACCGTTGGAGAATTACTTTGGCATTTTCAGAATCAAAGTGCTTCCCCCTAGAGGTCTGTGGTTGCCTGTCCTGCCATTCCGTGTGGGGGGGGAAGTTGTTGTTTCCTCTCTGTAGAGAATGCGCGATCGCAGGGATGTCAAATTGCCAGCACAGTGATGCTGAACGGGCTCTAATCGGTACGTGGTCGAGCATAGAAGTTTTGAAAGCTCTGGAGCTGGGGTATACAGTTATCAGAATTTTTGAAGTGTGGCACTTCCCGGCAAGCTCTTCAGAACTCTTTTCGGGGTACATCAAGATGTTTTTAAAAACAAAACAGGAGAGCTCAGGCTACCCAGCATGGGTCAAGAACAGTGATGACAAACGCGAGTACATACGTCTGTACAGCCAGCGTGAAGGCATCGTGTTGCAGCCTGAAAATATTACCCAAAACCCTGCTAAGAGATCTGTGGCGAAGCTGGCTCTGAATTCTCTTTGGGGTAAGCTATGCCAGAGAGCTGACAGATTAAACACTACCCTTGTTTCAGAGCCTGAAGCATTTTTACAGTTCATGTTCTCTGAAATGTATAATGTCAGCAACTTCACATTTGTGACAGACGATGTGGCGATGGTTCAGTGGCGATATGCCGATCAGAGATGTTTGGATCCTGGTAATTCAAATGTTTTTATAGGTCTTTTTACCACTGCCTATGCCCGGTTGGAGCTCTATAATGTAATGGAGAAGCTTCAGAGGCGCGTGCTGTACACAGACACTGACTCTATCATTTTTGTCTCTCGCGATGGTGACTGTAAACCTATGCTTGGAGATTTCTTAGGCGATCTTACTAGCGAGTTGGCAGACGGTGATCATATTGTGGAGTTTGTGAGCGGCGGTCCAAAGACCTACGGGTACCGCACGGCTCAAGGCCAGACGGTGTTGAAAGTTAAGGGGATCACATTAAATTACAACACCAGTAAAATTGTTAACCTGAAATCTCTTACGGATCTGGTTGATACGCATGTTAAAGATCCGAGTCAATCAAAAGAGCTCATGACATCACGAAACCAGATATGGCGAGATAAAAACAATCACTTAAGATTTCACTTTTTCACAGTTTTCACTTAAGAAATAAACCATTATTGAAAAGATTCAGAGTCGTGTATGATAAGCGCGTGCTTCTGTCTGATTTCTCCACTGTGCCTTATGGTTTCTGACATCTCTAGTGGTCCTCAGTGTGCGGTAGGCGTGTTTAACTATTTAAGGCTGGTGGTAGGGAGAAACCCCGGTGTGTTTAATATATTTTTATTTATTTTTTTATTGTTATTTTTAATTGTTATTGTTTTGTTCTCTTTTCTGTACATTATTGTGTATATCTGTAAATATGAATCACTGTGATGGTTTTGATGCTAGGTTACAACATCCTTTTTCATGCATTGTAAGCGGGCCTAGCAATAGCGGGAAATCTTTTTTTATTAAAACATTGTTAGGTAATTGTGCTGTGACATGTACACATGTTCCTGATAACATTGTTTGGTGTTACAGTTGCTGGCAGCCGCTGTATGATGATTTGCTGAAAAAATTAAATATTAATTTCATCGAAGGTATTCCAGCATCTCTGTGTGATGATGCGCTATTCCCTGTTGAGAAGATTAACTGGTTAATTATTGATGATCTGATGGAAACGGCGTCGAAAAAACTCCTGAGATTCAGAGGGCGTTTAAAAAGTATATTCATCACAGGAATTTAAGTGTACTTTATCTGGTGCAAAATTTGTTTTATCAAGGAAAGGCGACAAGAACTATTAGTTTAAACACTAATTATATGGTTCTTTTTAAAAATCCGAGGGCGCGACCCTAATAACACCAAATATTTTATGGAATGTTTTCTTGACGCCACGTGCCGACCATACGGGTATTTATTTATTGATCTCAAAGCGCCAACCCCAGAAGAGCTACGTCTCAGATCCGGTTTGTTCTCCTGGGAGAACCCCGCCATTTATATCGCTAAGAAAAAAACATCTAAGATCTAAATCATGTCTGCTAGATTAAGGAAGCAACTCCCTGCGCTAAAAACCCTTTATCACGCGACGCAGAAGCAGAGACGCGATATTCTTCACTCGGCATCCGACGAGCTCATTTTATGCCTATGCGAAATAGCTTTCAATCTCTTGAAGGGGAAGATTCCTCTAACATCTCAACAGTATAGAAAATTTAAAACCAAGAAAAAGATTATTAAACTATTTGCTAATAAAAAAGGATCAATTATCAACAAGCGCCGTGCCGTTAACCAGACCGGGGGTTTTCTTTTGCCGCTATTAAGCATCGCCATTCCGTTCATAAGTAGTTTACTGACATCCCAAGGCTAAATAATGGAGACCGCGGAAAAAATGTATCTGGTATCTTCGCAGCAGATTGAGAAAATTAAAAATGCATCCTCAGGAAAAGAAGGTATCAAGCAGGCGGTTGAAAATGAGATTGATGTTGCTATTCGCCGTATTCTAACGAGAACAGATCTTGACGGGTATGAAAAAGCGAAATTATATGCCTCCACGCTTCAAAGATATCTAAATATCGCTAAGCAAAACGATTCAGAGACCTTACGTCTAACATTGATCAAACCTCAGGAGACGAGCAGTGATGATGTGCATACCGTCGACGCCCCAGTTAGCGAGGATCGGTGAGGTGAGGGTTTGGTAGCAGAGATTATTAATAACGTGTCCGGGAGGAATAAACAAAAGGCTGCATACATTATGGATAAATTTTCAAAGTCAGCGGGTCTCACTGCATGGAATGAAAATGGCGAGTTTATTTTCAAGGGCAATACCGTTGAGGGGTCGCATATGCTAGACCTGATAAAGAATTTAACCGCTTCACATAGCGTGGCGGATGAAAAGAGACCTCTAGGATGGAGCGAGTTTCTACAAGCCGCGGCGATCTTAAATCTCCCTGTTTCAGCCATCCCTAATGTTGAAGTGCGGCGTAAAATTTCTATATTAAAGACTAAAAATAGACGTGGTACACCAGCATTTACAATCACCACTCCACCACCTAAGCGCCCGACAACGTCTGAGATTTTTAAACCGCCATCTTTAGACAGTTCATCGTGGCTTTCTTATTAATTCATGTAAAGAATGACTCTGTAATGTTTTATCATGCTTTTTATTCTAATAATTCTAATTCATTTATTACATAATCAGTTGAGTATTTTTTTTATAATTGGTACACATATTACGTGAGTTAACACCTTGTATGCATGCGGTTGTACATGTCTTTTTACATGAAATTTTTTTCACATAAGAGACAACCATGGCATCATTTCTTTTCAAATCATCATTATACATAGATACAATTTCAGTAAACGATTTTCCTTTAGCTCTGTTAAGTAAGAAAAACACGCAGTGTTGCCGACAACACATAGAATCATCACTCTGAACCTGCACAGAGTTATATTTGACCTCATCGCAGTTTTTATGCAGAAAACTGTTAATGCTGCGAGGGAAAAGCGGGTAGCTTGGAGAGTTACCGTATGAATCAAAAAATTCTCCAGAATGATCCTCATTCAGGTAAATGGCTAGCCAATGCTCGCCAGGCATATAACTCGGGTGTGTGTTGACTATCATTAAACATGGGAAATTACTAAGTTTATAGGCCGGTAATTGATCAGCGGGTACAACACCGTAAAAACTTCTGCTCACGCCGCGACAGCTTCTCATGAGAAGCGTTAGTTGATTTGTATTCATCACTGATAATCAATTAGCACATTCCTACGGTTATTAATTTCAATAATGGCGTCGAATGCAGCGTAAACTATCAGCGTCACGGTACGGGGCAGCGGCTGACGGAACCTAAGTTCCAGACGTAAATTTCCAGATTTTATCAATGACAGATGAGATCCACAGTTCTCATCAGGAGCCAGATTAAATGCGAATAGTGTATACCCGTTGGCATATTCTTGTCTATTTATAGCCAAAGCCTGATCTTTCAAATGCTTGCCAGAAGCCTGTACAAGTGAGTGATATTCTCGGGCAATATTACCATTAAGGAAATTCGGCTGGAAAGGTTTTGATGGGATTTGTACACCATCGATATACAGAGCAGCAAACTCTGTGTCATAATGTTTAAAATTAAATGGGTTTTTCACATAACTCCCGCTAAAGGCGTCATTGTCACACATAGCAAAAATTATACTTTTAGGTAAAGGACCTAGGAACAGATTTTCTTGGGCACATACACAGCTTCCTGCAGGTAGGCTAAATGACTTCATACATACACGCTCTATAGGGAATTTTGCAGTGGTGTTTAAAAGAGCACGTGCGTGTCCCAGTTTTACAGCAGGTGAAACGGCCACTTTCTTCACAAAAAGAGATGCTGATAAAAGTTTTACGGTATAATTCATATTCCCTTCTCTCATGAGACAGAATTCATCTTTACTACGGATCATTTTAACCCAGATATCCACCCCATTCAGTAAAAGCTTCTCCTGGAAGAAAATATCTGAATGTATGGGCCCTATCACATCAAATGTATTGCTACGAGCACTATACTCAGCTCTTTCTTTAAGTCCCTCATTACGACCGCTCGGTGCTGAAACATCTAATTGTCCACGTGTGTCTTTTGCAAACAAGCCGGCTGTGAACTGTGTACGTAGAGCTCCCATACCGTAATTGAACAGACACTCAAACATTGCTCTGTATGGATACGTGTTGCTAGACTGTGTTATTAGTCTATCGCCGAGCATAACGTCCACTTGCGAAAATAAGGATGCCACTGGGTAGTTAACGCAGCCTACCTCAGCGCCCGGATCAATATCTGAGCCGTCATCGTTAGTGATCTTGCATCTCAAATAAATGTATGAATTATTTAGATCAATGTAATCAGAGCCATTCCCGGCGATAAAAAATTCTATAGGTGTGGAATCCGTTAACGCAGACAGAGGGGGTATCTCTACAATTGTGTATTTCTCAATGCTTGTTTGTGTGTACGGTAGCGCGAAAATATCTAGCTCGCTCTTCACACACTCAGCTGAAAGACCATGTAAAAACGCCATATTTTAAAATATTTCTCTTCTTCTGTCCCGATGATGATGAGCAGCGGTTCTTACTCCTGCGCCTACATGAATTAGTACTGGCATTCGGTTTAGAAGCCGCACGTTTTCTAATCTGGGGGGCGTGTCGTCGTCCAGGAGGTCTTTTCCTCTTCGAAAGAGATGTGAGTCCTGACCCCTCCTGACTAGGGGGGAGTGTCTGATAGTTCATGACGTTAGAAACTACATCACCCACAATGCCTTTCGCCGCTGTTTTAAGGTGTGGTTTTGCAATATCGAATCTGCGTTTAATAATGGGTAGTGCTCTTCTGAATAATCCTCTAAGCATGCCCCCTAGCCCTTTCCCGTACATGACAGGTGTACCGCTAAATCCTGGCAGGCCGCTACCTGCCTGCTGAGCATAATAATCGATATAGCTTTGCGCGTCAGCGTAGTCGTTATCGTACATTCTCACAGACAAAAAGAATGTTTAACAGGTCGAAAATGAAGTTTAACTACAAACTTCCCGTATCTGAACGGTATATGAACGTTTTGATCGTTTTTAACTTCAACAATTATGTCACTTATCAGATGTTTGCTGACAGCTACATAGTGTGGCCTGTCAAACGTGATTGTGACGATCTCGTTATTATCCCCCGTTATATGTACCATCCTCAGAAGAGGCACGAAGCTATCGCCCACTCTCTGGTATTGCACCATGTCTGAATACACAAATAGACTGTACAGCCCTGCACTAATATCTGCAGGAAATGGAGCTTCAGGTTTTTGAAAAAATAACGCGACGCCGTCACGCATACCTAACATTCGGGCCAGTTTACCCGCAGTATTAATAAAATATGGCTTCTCAGTAGCCATAGTTATTTTCCCCCTCATCGAACTACATTTTAAAACCACTGCTATGTCGTGTTTCTTCATAGCTCTGTTCATTTCGTGGATGAGTGTTTCTATTTTACCATAATATCCTGAAGGGATTTGACACTTGAAATAAGCGCTGTCAGACGCGACATCTTGCGATCTTAATTCCACATTAAACGTGTTTTCATGCTGCCCCAACGAAGCCCAGGTGTGGGGGTACTGCACCTCAACCAGTGCTACCTCCCACGCGCCTGATAGTTCCAACGGCATAGCGAACTTCGTTGTGTAACGTGAAATCATATTATCTGGATAAACACTAGCAGACGCATTACTCGGGAGAGTGACATAAAATCCTTGCTCGAGCATGTTTGATTAAAAATGAGCCCGATGCGCGTGTATAACGGTCTTTATCGCCGTGTGATATCTAACACGTCCTTAGCAGGAACCCAAGAATTAAATTTATCAGGCCAACCGACCCATTTGATAAGACAGTATTTAATCCCCTTACGTCTGCGCGTTTGTAATATTCGCTCTACTTTAAAAGCCTTATCCTTATTAAAAATAATCTTTTGTATCTCCTGCTCGTAAAATACCCCTTCCAAAATTTCTCCGTCATAATCCTTTAACCTATATACATGGGGGTCTCTAGGTAATCTCTCGTAAATAGTGAATATTTCATCTGTATACGATTGTTCATACCCTTTTTCAAACGGATGTTTAACTCGCGAAATTCTAACGGTGTCACCCACGTTAAAAGCGAAAGCACGTCTTTTTTTACCGTTAGGAAAACAATACAGCGTTTTAAACACACTGAATGCGTTGGTTTCGTTCACGTCGGATGGTTTCATCTTAATACTCGAATGATAACTATTATTATAGGAATGAACCAGATCCTGAATAACGTCGATGTATTTTCGCGTGTTAAAACTTGTGAAATATCTCCACATACGCGTTTTCAGTGTACGGTTAAACCGCTCACACACGCTGGCTTTCACCCCAGTACCGGTCGCAAAGTGCGTAATTTTAAACTTTGTCATCAGAGCTTCGAAGTTTTTATTAAAAAATTCTTTACCACGGTCAGTTTGAAGCTTTCCCGGTTTTCTTCCTTCGTTTAAAATTGAATTGAATGCCTTGGTTACCTCGACAGCACTCTTATTTTTAATTACGCGAACCCACGCATATTTTGATAAGATGTCGATGCATGTTATCATGAATTTCATACCGTTATTATGCTCAGATAAAGCAGCCATATCGACCAGATCAGTCTGCCATTGCGCATCGATATCGAGAACAAACACTCTGTTTGTTTTAAATTTAGTCTTAACCGGCTTATGTAGCGTGTAAGAATCCTGTTCCATGAACCATCTTTTAACTCGCTTACCGTCAACGCGTTTACCAATTTTAGCAATAACGGCTCTTCTCAGATTTTCAACCCCCTCATAAGACCCGGGCAAAGCGGGTTCGTAGTATATATTTTTAAACACCTGCTCAGTCATGACCACAAGGTTGCCAAAATCATTCATTTATTGAAATCACACACGTAGAAAATACACATTTAAAAATCACACACATAGAAAATACACATTTTTTAAAATTCACTCAAATTTCTGGTCGGAATAACATTAGCGATTATAGGCAGAGAGCTCCAGACATGGTTACCAGGGTTATTCAGAGTCTCGTGAACCCGCCAAAAGTCAGTTACGTCTGCATACAATTCTGCAGTACAGATCGCGTGATTTTTTTCGCGAATGTCTCTCAATGAGTCAGAAATGTTTCTCTCACCACTCAGGTCAGCAACGAAAGTTTCCGCAGCTCCACGTAGCTTCTGCGCTGATGGGATAGCTTTCACCCCGCAAAACTTCAGCGCGCGAGCGATGACTTTTTCGAACCATGGTTTAAAGAGCCGGGTGAATAGCTTTGGCGCGTTGTTTGCCAGGTAGTAGTCCTCTGGATCCTGCAGGCATGCATGTTGACGCTGGCTAGGATGGTCTATGACGCAGCCGTGGCAGGTTTCTTTCAGGTCAGTGGCAATAATCTGACCCAGCAGTTCCCCGGTTACGGCGCGAATGATGTTCAGGATCGGAGCGGTGAAGCAGCCGTCTGTGCAGTCAGCGACTCCAGAATCGTTCAAAGACAGCCGCTCGTACGCGTCCACGAGCGCAGCCATTTCAGCATCATCTTTGGGGTCAAAGTCCTGGGATTGCGCCTTAAAAATGTTGAAAGCCATAGCGAAAATAAACAATGAGAGCGTAGCCTTTAGCAATGCCTTTAGCGACGCTCGGGGTGCCGTTTTTAAAACCCAGCGCGAGGGAGAGTTCGTAGGCGGAGCTGTGGGTGGGTCGGGGCGGAGTAAGCGCTCATTGGTCGTCTTCGGTAGAGGGGCGTGGTATGTCCGCTTCAAACACGTCAGAAAGATTTCTCCGAATATCGCCGAAATTATTAATATTTTCTGCATGACGAAAAAGACTGTGTACTTTGTAGAAAAAACTTTGCAGCTCATACCAGTTGCAGACCCCGAAGTCAACCATTATAGCATCTCCTTCAGAACTCTCAGCCGCATAGCAACGTAAATTCATTTCTACGCCGCAAATCGATGTTGCTTTAATTGTGAATGTCCGTCCTTCGCTTACCCAGCAATACATCGAATCACAGTGATTTGGCAAATTATAATTTTCATAAGCATACTCATGTTGAGAACACCATTTTCTAAAAAAATGCCAACTACCCCGGTCAAAAGTTAACATTTGATCCACATGAGTCCACATCAGATCGTCCTGCGACGATGCTATGAAAAGCTTCACACAGCGCGTCTCATTATCCACTATTGAGCCAGCCAGACGTCAGTCAGACAGAGTCCAGATCACCGTTATCGGTGAACCAATTCTTGAGATAGATTCGACAGATTTTCGTGGTGCTCCTGGACAGTTTGCCATTTTTAACTCTCTGGTTGTAATAGCGTACACTCTGCATTCTCCGAGTCCCCTTTAAATACGTTTAAAGCGGTTTGGAGGGGGGCTGGTCTACCTGCATGAACTCAGTTGATTAAGATAACGGCCGATCCACGAGACTTTTCTAGGTTGTAAATATTTTAAGACAATTAAACTTTTACTTATCTAAAATATATTTATTTTCCATGGAAGACACTATCTGTGTGAAGTCGATGCAGACAGGTGATTGCAACGGTAATTGCGTTAGATGGCTCAAACCATCTAAACTAATTTAGATAAAGGGGTCTCACGAAGGTCCTGATCAAACGGCTCTCTACAGCCATATCAGCTATGAACCACAGGACGTTTTAGGCTGTAAATATTTTAAGGTAATTAAACTTTTTATTTCTCTAAAATATTTTCCATGGAAGACACTATCTGTGTGAAGTCGGTGCAGACAGGTGATTGCAATGGTAATTGCGTTAGATGGCTCAGACCATCTAAACTAATTTAGATAAAGGGGTCTCACAAAGGTCCTGATGAAACGACTCTCTACAGCCATATGTTTCTGATAAAAATCAACTAATTTAAATTAGATAAACTCTCAGGTTGGGACACACAGCTCATACTTCAAAAGACCATATGATTTTGGATAGCACACACACACCTAGGCACATGCTCTCTCACACACACACACACACACACACACACACATCAAAGACAGGATCACAGTATCACTATCTGGTTACAGACGCAGGATGATCCCTAATACATTAGATTGGTGGGAGTCAATTGTTTAGGGGGGCTATCCACGCTCTTACCTATCACACACAAACATAGTTTAAATCACAATGGAGACGGTGATCTCCCCATTCACACCACCCTCCTTGCCACGCTGCCCCACTCAGACGCTCCGGCATCCCACACGTGCCCTCACACACACACACACACACACACACACACACACACACACACAGACACATATTACTTCAAAGAGGAGCATTTAGGGACTCCTGATAAAAAAACAATTACTATTAGATCTCATCCCCACAATGTACAGAGCACGATAAGGGGGAGGGGTCATAAAATTTATTGGGGTCATAAAGTTTTATTGGGGTACAATAAACCTGTCAAGACGGCTTTGATAACCAAGTTACATGTACCCCATCCTATTATATATATCTCCGATCCTCTTCAGCCAGCCAGCTCACTCTCCCTCCAGTCCGATTGTCTACTGTGGGAGCTAGAGCTTTTAGCTACTCTGCCCCGTTACTTTGGAATGCCCTTCCTACTCAAACCCGCAATATCGACTGTCTATCTACCTTCAAATCTAGGCTTAAAACCCACCTATTCACTTTAGCGTACTCCTGACTCCTCATTTTCACTTCTCCCTGTATGTCTTATATTTTATCTGGCTGAAAGTAATTGAATATATGTAGATCTGTTTGTCTGATTTTAAATTTATTAACTATTGTAAGGTGTCCTTGAGTGCCATGAAAGGTGCCATCAGTAAATAAAATGTATTATTATTATTATTATTGTTATTATTATTATTGTAAGTTAATTGTGTTAATTGTGTTTGCTGCCACAAAGGATTTGTGTCTCGTCCTTCACGCCGCACCCACCGTCACAGAACGACGAGCCAACAAGAGACACCGAAAGAATGCCAGGCTATGCCACCCGGCCGAAGAGGGCACAGCGCCCCAGCAAGCGGCATCACCGCACTTCTTCCTCCCCCCGCGCCGCGAAGCCCCGCCGACTCTGGCGCAGCTCCAGGAAGATCCAGAGTGCGCCTACCTGCTCTGCGCGGCTCGGGAAACGGCTATTCCCGAGTTACAGGAGGAATACCGCCGGACAGCTGTGTGGGTGTGGCTGGAGAAGCGCCCCTCTCCCTCCCGGGAGCTCTCGCCCCTGCGTATGGGTGTCCACGAGCTTGAGGGGTATTCCTCCCCGCTCCACGAGGACACGCCTACGCTGGAACAACTAGAGCAGGACCCGGTGTGTGCGTCCCTGCTGCGTCAGGCTCGGGAGCATGACAACCCCGAGTCTGCGGAGAAGGTCCGCCAGGAGGTGGTGCGGCTGTGGAGGAAATATCACCCCTCACCCTCCAGGGATCCCTCACCCCTGCGGGTGGGTTCCTTTGTGCTCTGCGGGACGGAGAGGACCCCCGAGAGCGAGTTTGGGGAGGGGGACTCTCCCAGCGAGGAGGAGGAGCAGGCGGACGAGGAGGAGACCTACCCACCGTCGCTATACGACGCCTCCACTGTAGACTACGGTGGAGGGGAGGAGGAGGAGGACTACCCTCCGTCAGAGGACTCCGCCTCCACTGTGGACTACGGTGGAGGGGAGGAGCAAGACGACGAGGAAGAGGGCTACCCTCCGTCGCTATGCAACGGTTCCACCGTCGACTACGGTGAAGAGGAGGAGGAGTCGGAGGAGGACGAGGACAGTCCGCCCCCCTCTGAGTGTTCTGCGGGGACTGTGAAGGGGAGGTGGAGTTCATCCGCCGAGCACACCGGAGGAGAGAGCATGGACTGCTCTCGGGGTGGCAGCCCGGAGCAGCCCATGAGTTGGAGCCGGGGCAGCGAGGCGGAGGAGATGGACGTGGAAGCGCCCACGGTCAACTCCAGAGGGCGGTCGCAAGGTGAGAGGGGCGCACCAAACGGCCAGCTGGGGGAGGAGCCCGCCAGTTGCATTGCACCCTGCACGTTCGGCAGTCGCGCTGCGCCCGGCGCGTCCGCCAGTCGTCCTGCACCCGGCGCGTCCGCCAGCCGTCCTGCACCCGGCGCGTCCGCCAGCTACCCTGCACCGGGCAAAGGCTATGCAGCAAAGGCGGGAGGAGGACCGTTCAGCGCAACACCTGCAGCTCCCGATCTCTCTCCCCTTATCGCACTACTCCTGGCGCGCAGCCTGGCGCCTGTGTCTTAAGTGTGTGTGCCTGTATTCGTAAGTCTGCCCGTTTGTGTACCTAACCCCTTTTTACCTCTCGTTCCTCTTTGTGTTAATGTACCCGTGTGTGTATTCGTATCTGTTCCGTTGAATGTGTCTAATGTTTTTTCCCCGGTCTTCCCAGGGAGGGTGTGCTAGGCGATTCGTGACGGACGCTTCGCCAAGGGCAGTCACCTCCCAGACTGAGCGCGTCGGATCCGCCCATCGTCGTGGGTTCGGGGCACTCGGTCCTGTTGGCACCCCGGGACGGGTAGTGCCCTTGGAGGGGGCGTCTGTCACGTTGAGGACCCCAGCCCCTCCCCTTTGGGCGTGTGTATACGTGGTCCACGTGCTTTGTCTGCGTCTGTGAAACTCTGTGGTGAAGGCTATGTCGTGTGATAATGTGTATCACCTGTGAATCGTCTCGTAATCACATGGGGCTAATGTGGTTTGTCTATTTAATGTGCGCTCGTGCAGTGTCCTGTGCTCGTCGTTGTCTAATGTCCACACGTTGTTGTGTGCTTGTGTATGTTTATCGTGCGCTATTGCGCAACATATATAATATAAGTAAAGTGACGTTTGCTGCCACAAAGGATTTGTGTCTCGTCCTTCACGCCGCACCCACCGTCACATTAATAGGTTAAAAAACTGTTTTGTAAATAAAGATACATGGAGATCATATGACAATGAACTTGTTAACCTGTTATCTAACTCATACAGAAAAAAACAAAGAATCTGATCAAATCATGTCCAGAATTATAAAGTATTTAATAAACTGGTATATGCAATTCTACAGGCATTTAAAGAAGCAATACACATTTTCTTCACATTGCTGAGTGGCCTGGATGTTGCAGAGATGTGTAGTAAACCTGTTGTAAAAAACGACTGCTTCTACGTGGGGAGCTGCTTGGTGGAACATAAACTGCTTCACTTGAGGACTACAAAGCAATTTGTTTCGTCTCATGTGAGCTGCACGTTATTGCAAAAATATAAAATATTCTCTTTGATAAATAATGTTTGCTATTTTTGGTGGCAAAAATGACTTACTGATCCTTTACTGTCAATTTGAGTATAATTAAGCTGAGGTTCATACTTTTTTGTCAATAATGTAGTATTTGCAGTATCTTTTTAGCTTGCAGTCCCTATACATATATACATATACAAATAAAAACAGAAGTATGTACATTGACATGTAATTATAACATTTTGTATAAATCGCTGGACCTTCATGTTGCCTCTCCTATTCATATGGTGTTAAAGTGCTTTAGAAGGATCTTTACCCATGATGTGCTTCTTAGTATTCTGCTCTGGACAAAATATAATTACAAAACATTTGGGAGCAAAAATACAGAAGATCAAACCAAAGCTTGAGGCCAGAATAGCAAATATCTCCACAGCTACAGTGATTTTTCCCGGAGAGCTGACATAAGCTGGAATAAAGGTGATCCAAACTGCACAGAATATGAGCATGCTGAATGTGATGAATTTGGCTTCATTAAAGTTATCAGGCAGCTTGCGTGCTAGAAAAGCCAAAATAAAACACAAAAAAGCCAGGAGTCCTATATAACCCAGAACAGCCCAGAATCCTATAGCAGAACCTAAACCACATTCCAAGATTACTCTTTCCTTATAAAGCTTTAGGTTTCTGAAGGGGAAAGGAGGAGATACTGTCAACCAAATTACACAAATAATGACCTGTATGAGAGTGAAGGCAAGAATACTGAGTCTCTGCTGTGGAGGCCCAAACCATTTCATGACATTACTGCCTGGAACTGTAGCACTGAAGGCCATTAACACCACTAGTGTTTTCCCCAGAACACAAGAGATGCAGAGGACAAAGGTGATCCCAAACACTGTGTGGCGCAGCATACAGGACCACTCAGAAGGCCGACCAATGAAAGTAAGTGAACAGAGGAAACAGAGAGTCAGAGAGAAGAGCAGCAGGAAACTCAGCTCTGAGTTGTTGGCTCTGACGATGGGAGACATCCTGTATCTGTAGAAGACAGCAGTAACACACACAGACATGAAGGCCCCAGTGATGGAGAACACTGTCAGAATGATGCCCAACGTGTCATCCCAGGACAGGAACTCAACAGGCTTGGGGAGGCAGATGTCTCGCTTGGAGTTGGGCCAGAACTCAGGAGAGCAATGCATGCAATCCCAAGAGTCTAAGAGATTGGAAAAGCAAAGTCTTAGCACCCCAGTAGACAGAGCTTTGTAATAACAGTTTACACTGTGAAGAAGTATGAGGTGGCAGCATGAAGACCACATAAAAATATGACTGCCATGTCCAACAAAAGCATTTCACAAGGAAGATCTTGGTCTTGGTCAACATAAGGTTTCACCCCCATACTGTGTCAGTGTTTCGTCTTACTTCTTTAAGCAATTTCATTCACAGCTCCTTCTGACAACAGTTTAAGACAGAAACTGTACTGTGTGCCTCCAAGGATGAATTCTTGGAAAATGCATGTGACTGTGCCTAAGGATGTTATTCCAAACAATTATTACTGACAATAATCATGCTTGACAACCTATGCAAAAACGAAGGTTGTAAAATGTTGATTCAGCACAATGTTCTGTGATACACAACCTGTCTTGTTACTGATCTCCCCCTCTGCACATGGTATACAATCATAGCAGCAGACAGGCCTTCCCTTCTGTACAGCCTTCCTGGTTCCTGGAGGACAGCTCTCACTGCACACAGACACTGGAACCTGAGAAAGACACAAGAAAACACTGAAGTTAAAACCTCCATAGCGTGAGTCAAATATACAGCACATTGTAATGTTGACCCAATATAACACATCTATTCATATTCATTTGATAACAAAAACACTAGAATCAAAACAGGTATGTGTAAACCGAAAAAAAAACCTAATAATCTTGCAATGTGCAGACATTTAAAAACTTTTTTTTAATACCTTTGTTTGCAACCCCACCCAGTGGATAACACTGCTTGTTCTGAACTCCTGTCCTTTTGGTTTGGACGAGTCATAGTAGCCCACTGTCATCATATCTAAGGCACCTTTGTTATACTGCCAATTTATGACATCATAGACAACCACAGGATCTCCGTTGGAATCAAACTTGACCTGATAACCATTCTTTGTGGTTAAGTTTACTCTCATAAGCTGGTTGTATACCTGGAAAAAAACAATGAAAACTGAAGTCACTGAGTCTTCCTTCCAGATAAAATGGTTCACCTATAGTTCACAAATTATGTTTAAATATTTCTCTACTGCTGTATCATTTATGAATATTAATGATAATATACTGTAGGTATATCAATACAACCAAATCTTAATTTGTAATGAACAAGTAAATTGATGAGGAATTAATTTTCAACTGATTTTTTTAAACAAGCAGTTTTATACCTGCCATGGTGATAATTTCACATTCTTGTTGCACCGTGTGTCATTACAGATAATAGCATGGATGGCATGCGCTATGGCGTATGTAGCTTTGTAGACCATGACAGTGTTGCGCAGCTGAGACGTGTAAGTGTAGGGGTTCTGTAACATTCGCATGTCCTCGCTGCCCACACACGGTTGAACGTCCACAGAGGCACCTGTTAGACTGCAGTTAAACGAGCGCTCCCAAAGTTCCGTTAACAGGGGCGATTTTAATGCTTGATCGGGAGATAGGTCAACAAGAAACTCGTGAAGACCTGGCATAACTGCCAGCGGTTCACCAAAACCTACAGCGCCAGCACACATGTTAAACCGCAGAAAGTCTACGTCTGTGATCCACGTTTCGCTGCCTACCCACTGAAGCGGAGGCAAAGGTTCTCGTGCCAGTTCTTCTAAGAGAAATCTCATGTCGCCCGAAGCTAGAAACGCTACTATTACTCGGGCCGTTGATCTGCGAATGACGTTTGCCACTCTCTCCAGTTTACTGCGCGGTTGTGTCCTGAAATAAGCCTCGGAGTACTCCACACAGATACCCTCCTCCTGCGCAGCCTTTAGAAACGTTGTCATTCCATTATTCCCGTAGTCAGAGTCGCTGCGCACTGTTCCAATCCACGTCCAGCCAAAATGCTTAACCATTTTTGCCAGTGAAGCCGCTTGGTGTTGATCACTCGGTACAGTCCTGAAGAAGGCAGGAAACTCCCGCTTATTACTCAGGCACGCGCAGGTTGCGTAGACACTCAACTGTAAGTGAAAGGAAAGGTGGACACGCGTTATTCGCATAGATATTTGAACTAGCACTTATTTGCTGGATATCTGTAAAACACTCTATACATCTTTTTTTCCTGAATATATTGACCAGTGTCTACACCAAAACAAAACAGATAAATGTTTTTTTCTTTAGAAATATGCGACCGTGTGTGTTATCCTACAGTATTCACCTGTGGAATTCCAAAAAGACCCAGTAGTCTAGCCATGCTAATGGGCGGAGTGGAAGAAGACTCTACTACTAGACCAGACACAGCGGCAGCTGCTGAATTTAAACATGAACCACTGTCATTGAAATCGGCGTCTAATCCGTTCACAAACTGAAAAGCTACTTCAACTGCCTTCGCCTCAGCAGAGCACGAGTCGTATATCTGGTACCCTAATGTGATGCCTGGAAGGAGTTCTGTGCAGTTGTTGATCTCGTGGATGGTAAATTCCAAGGCACGAGCGTAGCGCATCTGTCTGAAGTCCATGCTGTTTGGAGACATTTAAGATAACAATTAGAGAACGTTTTGACTGCAACAAAGCTTCTTTTACTTTCCATGTCTCATATGCAGCAAAGGGCATCACAAAAGTAAGCAACATCATTTTATTCAAATGATAATTTCTTTGTAAATATAATATTATGCCCTGGTCTCTGTGCTGTACACTCCTCTCAGTCTGACCTCCCTGTGCACTGCCGCTGCGGTGGCTGCGTAGTGTAGGTGTTCTGCCCGGAGTTTGTCTGGTAATGAATGGTGAATATCCCTCCAATTATAAAATCTCCATTCATAGATAGCCCAGGCATCTGAGGCTCCGCCCACAATCTGCAGCTGACTGGGTTTGCTTTACATCCTGCAGGGCTGAACACAGTCATCCACAGCACTGATACAAATGACACCAGACGTGAAGTGATCTGCATGGTGGTGCCACCCAGCACTCTGAAGGTCTGGATGTCTGCTCTACCGTGGTTTAAATAGTCAGCTTGTAGTGAAGGCTTGTCAGTGTGTGTGGGTGTGTCTTGGGGACAAAAGGTGTGATGGCTATGTAAGTGTTGATCACAACAATCACTGTATCATTTTCTTTGGGGTGCTGGTGTGTAACATTATGTGTCATTACAGAAAATATAGGACCAAGCAGCAGTAACTGCAGACTTGTAGGCAGTAGGCCTATGTCCAGAGACTAAAACAATACTTTTTATATTAATATATATATATATATATATATATATATATATATATATATATATATATATATATATATATATATATATATATATATATATATATATATATATTAATTATAAACTGTTTATGTCCCTGTTCTTATTGAATAAGTAATTTATGAACAACAATAAAAATATTCATAATAATGATAATCATCATCATTGAAGACAGTGGAATGCAACGTAGCACCAGGAATACCATCATGCAAATTATGACAGGATGCTTTTTTAGTAGAAAAAGAGGGTTTCAGTTACAGGGAATTTGATAAGGTGGTAGAAATAGTGCAAAATTTGATACATTTCTGTATTACCTGATTCTGCTGGTTACACCACTGGTTGGTGGGCCAATTGCTAATCACACCACTGTCAAATAGTGCACAGTCATAGCAAAACAGGCTTCCCCACTATATGCAGCCTTCCAGAGTCCCTTAAAGCATCTATCACTACAATATCAGATTTCCCAAAAGCACTACTACCCAGGATCAGTAGAACTGTACCAATCTTAAATGGATAAGCTGCAAAATTATAAGAAATGTAATGTATTCATAGTGTGTGTGTGTGTGTGTAAAATGTATTTTTTTACTCTTAACTCACCTAATATATTTATTTATATGTCTCCTCTGGCTTCTCTCACTCACAATGTTTACCTTACCACTGATAGTTGGGGAAGTCCCCCTATGGCAGGCCGATTTAACATATAATGGGCTTCGTCTGATTATCTGTAATTACATTCTGGATATCAAAATATTAGTGTTGACTAGTAACAATTACAATTTGACTATCTGGAATATATGGCAAGCCGTTTTAGCTTTTATTCGTATTTTTCTTGATATCAAGAATGTAATTCTTACATGTAAAAATTTTATTTTTGATATCAGGAAAGGAATTCTTACATGTAAAAATTAAATTCTTACATGTAAAAATGTATTTTTTGATATCATGAATTACATTTCTGATATCAAAATTTTTATTTTTGATATCAATGTAATTCTTGATACAAAAAAAAATATTTTTACATGTAAGAATTCTTATCTTGATATCAAAAATGTTATTTTTACATGTAAGAATTTATTTCTTGATATCAAGAATTGAATTCTTACATGTAAAAATAACATTATTGATATCAAGAATTAAATTCATACATGTAAGAATAACATCTTTACTAGTATAAATCTATACAAATGAACAAATGAAGCATGTGTATAACCTTATCCAATAGTGGCCCATTGTCACTGTCTGTGGGAGTGGCTCCAAAGATCTAAGGTTGCCATGTATGCATCCATCTTTAATATTAGTGGTTCATGACAAAATGGCAATGGATTCTGTATCTTAATAGAAGCTTTCCATGTTTACAAAATTGTATGCATTTATGGTAGCATACTTTTTTCTTAGCCCTCATGTTGTCTTAAAATAATGTACACACATCCTGTCGTAAGAGCAAAAATCACAGTTGCAAGGAAAAACTCCAGGGATGGATTAGAACCCATGCTCCATTGGGCAGTCCATCTAGTAGCAGTTCATTTTTATTGTTCAATATCCAGGCCGAGCTTTCCTGTCCAATGCAAATCTTGGACCTACATTTTGCAGTGTGCAGTGTTGTGCATGTTTTCATGCAAAATGTGCTCACCTGGTCTGAAAAAATAAGTCAGGACATCGGCCACATCGGCATAAAATTTTAAATGACATTTTTTTTGGAAGCATTATAGTCGTCTTGTGGAATACACGAGACTTGAGTACAAGAAATTAAGAAGTATGATGCAACAACTGCAAAAGTCCATTCATCCAAATAAAGCTCCCAGCATTTTGTAAAGTATCTGCTGCCTGTTTCCCAAGACGTGGACAGGCTTGTACTGGTTTACATTGTGGGTGATCTGCAGTGCTTTAAAAAATGAACTATGAATATGAACTACAGCAGGGGTCGGCAACCTATGGCACGCGTGCCACCGTTGGCACGCCGAGGCATAATCACTGGCACACAGCACGCTGGACCAGCATCAGCAAAAAAATGATAAATTAATATAAATTATTATATTAATGGATTATACTTTCGCGAGTGACCGTAACGCGCGACTCCGCACAACTCACGTGAACCTGCGCGAGCGGTGGAGGCGTTTATACTTGGCGATCGATCGCGATATAATACTTAATTTGTGTCCATTTATAGTTATATGTTATAGTTGGCACGCCATGTCTCAAAGGTTGCCGACCCCTGAACTACAGTGAGTCCCCGCTTAACAACATGTCTGGTTAACGACGGACCGGAGTTATGACGACTTTTTTTATTTTGCGCGGTGCGTGGAGGAGCAGTGGTAGTACAGTGGAGTGTTGCGGAGTGTTGTGTACGATACGCTGGGCTGAGGCTGCTAGAAGCGCAGCCTCCACCACAGACCATTTCGGCAACGCAATCGCTCTTTCTCACGCACGCACAAGAACATTGTTAGTTTTTTCTATACTGTATTTACGATCAAATTATATCTAAATCTAGGGTCACGCTTAACAATGAAAACTGCTTTACGACGGACTTTTCAGTCTCTAACCCCATCGTTATGTGGGGACTCACTGTAGTTTGTTTTCATTAGTATGAACTGAACTTTGAACTCATGTGAACTGGCACAAGACTGTATGTGTGTGTGTGTGTGTGTGTGTGTGTATACTGTATATGAATCTATACATGGCACGTAGTGTATATGACGGCGTTTATTGTCATATGGACAATATGAATTCCAGCAATAATATGATTACAAAGCCACATAGTGGCTCTTAGTCCACCATAAGACCACCAAACAAGTTGTTAAATAGTCCACCATAAGACCACCAAACAAGTTGTTTTACGCAAAATGCATCCTAAAGAACAACCTACAACTCTAATGTGGGTATTTCTTCCTCTTACCTATTTGTGGTGGTTAGTTTTAATCTAAGAATTTCAATAGCTTTAAAAAAAAACAGTGCACAGTGCTCTGGAACCTTGAAGACCGCCACTTGCGTCCGTGTTAACCCTGTTAAGGAACGTAAATCAATCCAGGAATAACTATCACAATTGGCTCCATCCCTCCTGTCATTCATGTTCACATGTTTGTATTGTCATCTGTGGGTTAACTAACTTAATATGTAATTTATTTCAGCGTGTCTCATTCTGATTTGTCGCTAGCTCATGTATTTATGTCATTTGTGTGTCCACCCCCTGACTACGTAGCAATTGCGGTGTTACAATAACACAGTTTCATAACTTAAACATTACAGTGAAAACGTGGTCTGCAAACCCAATTTCCATACAATGTTCAGAAACTGAACAATAAAACAATTAAAACAATTAAATTTTTTTTTGTTCAGCATGTGAATGTAGAGTTTATAATGATTAAGTACATGAATGTGAATATTGTTTATTCTGATGCTGCACATATTTGCTGGGGGCTGAGTTTGCTTCATATCAACATGAACACTGAACATATAACCACACCTCCTGAAGACAAAACACACCCACATTTACTTGCAATGCACGACTGCCAGGAGGCTATTTAAGTCACTGTAGAACAGATATCCAGACCTTCAGAGTGCTGGGAGGCACAATGTCCACCATGCCGATCATTTCAAGTCTGGTGCCATTTGTATCAGTGCTGTGGATGACTGTGTTCAGTCCTGCAGGATGTAAAGCCAAACCAGTTAGCTGCAGACTGTGGGCTGAGCCCCAGATGCCTGTTCTTTCAATGAAAGGAGATTTTTTAATTGGAGGGATTTTTACTATTCATTATTACGCTACCACTGAGCAGAACACCTTCACCAGGCAGCCACTACAGCCAAAATGCTCTGGGAGGTCTGTGATGGTGAACAGGAGAACAGAATGCAGAGCATGATATTAGAATTACAGAGAAAGAGTCATTATAAAGTTACCACTTTTATGTAGTTATTTGCTACTTATTGTATACTTTAAGCATAACAGGTATAACAGAAGTTTTGGTTTTGTCTAGAGCAATCTCATTGTTGGATCTCTTACTGTTTCCTAACAGCATGGACTTCAGGGAGATGCGCTTCGCACGTGCCTTGGCGTTCACCATTCACGAGATCAACAACAGAACGGACCTTCTGCCAGGCGTCTCGTTGGGTTACCAGATACACGACTCGTGCTCTTCTTTGCCTAAAACAGTTCAAGTTGCTCTACAGTTTGTGAACGGTTTGGACACTGCTTTCATCGATAGTAATTCTTGTCCCAAATCCTCACCTGCTGCGGTGTCTGGTATCGTTGGCGAAACGTCTTCCACCCCGCCCATTAGCATGGCTAGAATACTGGGTCTTTTTGGCATTCCACAGGTGACTATAGGCTTCGTGACATGGTTGCATATTTCGATAAATATTTTATAACTCCTGCAATATTTATATATAATATATTTATTTATATATATATATATAAGCATTATATTATGTACACTGGGCTATATATATATATATATATATATATATATATATATATATATATATATAGCCCAGTGTACATAATATAATGCTTTATATGTCAAATAAACAAACATTTGTACAGCTTGTATGTAAAACAAAACAACAGTCTACTTAAGTAACGGATATTCCTCCTTTCCTCCACTGAATGAATCGCAGGTGAGTGTCTACGCAACCTGTGCGTGTTTGAACGATAAAAGTCAGTTTCCTACCTTCTTTAGGACGGTACCTAGTGACCAAATCCAAGCGGCCGCTCTGGCGAGACTGGTCAAACTATTTGGCTGGACATGGATTGGAACAGTGCGCAGCGATTCAGACTACGGGAATAATGGGATGGCGTCGTTTCTAAAGGCTGCGCAGGAGGAGGGGATCTGTGTGGAGTACTCCGAGGCCTATTACAGGACACAACCGCGCAGTAAACTTGAAAGAGTGGCAAACGTCATACGCAGATCAACGGCCCGAGTAATAGTGGCGATTCTAGCTTCGGGAGACATGAAGTTTCTCATAGAGGAATTGGCACGAGAGCCTTTGCCTCCGCTTCAGTGGATCGGAAGCGAAACGTGGATCACAGATCCAGACTTTTTGCAATTCAACATATGCGCAGGCGCTTTAGGTTTTGGAGTCCCCCGGTCAGTTATCCCAGGTCTTCGAGAGTTTCTTTTAGACGTTTCTCTGGAACAAGTATTAAATTCGTCATTATTAACGGAATTTTGGGAGAGCTCGTTCAACTGCAGCCTAAACGGGAAGTCAGATGCATCTTTGCGCGTGCGTCTGTGTGACGGCAGTGAGGACCTCCACGCACTACAGAACCCATACACAGACACGTCTCAGCTTCGCAACACTAACATGGTGTATAAAGCTACGTATGCCATAGCGCATGCAATACATGGAGCAATTTGTAATAGCACTCAGTGTGACAAGAACTTTACATTATCACCATGGCAGGTATCAAACCTATTTATTTAAAATCAGACAAATTTTCCTTAGATTTCTCTTTTAATTGAAAATGAATAATGTTTGTATTAGCATATCTGTAGTATTGTAAATATGTATTAAAGATAAAGCAGTGTTTGTAGTCATGTGTTCAAACACAGGAGAACTTGTTGTTATGGGCTATAGTTGAACAATATGTACCATGAGTTATCAGTTTCATCAAGATATTTTTACTTTGCAGGTACACAACCAACTTAAGAAATTGAATTTCACCACAAAGAATGGTGATCTGGTCAAGTTTGATTCTTATGGGGATCCTTTGACAATCTATGAGGTCATAAACTGGAAGTTTAATAAAGGTGGTACTTTAAGTTTTTCGACGGTGGGCTACTATGACTCATCCAAATCAAGAGGACAGGAGTTCAGAATGAGCAGTGCTATCAGCTGGGTGGGAGGACACACTGAGGTATTATTAGGTGTTATATAGTCATAACATTATTCACTCAGACAACAGAAAGTCTTCAGTGTTTGGACAATGCTTGATGATTCATTTTTTGCTGTTTACACATGTCTGATTTTTGTGATGTTGATTATCAGATAAATGTAAACAGTTGCTATAAAGTAAGCAAAGCACAAACTGCTGTTTATTGGTATGAAATGCTAAAGGTTGATTCATACTATGACTCATTTAAATGTTTCTCTAATGTCTTACCCAGGTTCCAGTGTCTGTGTGCAGTGAGACCTGTCCTCCAGGCACCAGGAAGGCTGTACAAAAGGGAAGGCCTGTCTGCTGCTATGACTGTATACCATGTGCAGAGGGACAGATCAGTAACAAGACAGGTCATATATCCTAGTACAGTGTGATAGTTTCACCACCATCACCACCACCACCATGTGTGCAGTGTGAAAGCTTCACCACCATCATCTCTTGCATTGGTCTGAATCTCAAAATATTTCTCAGAACCCTTTCACAAAACATATTCTCATTTGTTTTATCATGTAGCAAGACAGGGAATTACAATTCTGAAACTCTTCTAGCCGTACTGCTTTAACTTCTTATGTTTCATGTCAGTGCAAAAATATTGAAATATTTAATGTAAACCACTTATCCTGTCCTGTTCAGTTACATTTTATTTGTATAACATTTTACTACAAGAAACCTCAATTTTCTTTTTTATTTTTTAATTTTTTTAGAAAACAGCTATTTCAGAAATCTCAGTGCATATTGAGAAAGCACTGGCTAGCAATAGCATGACAAATCACTGTAACACATACCAACTATGCAAACACCATGACATGATATGAGGATGAAACCTCAGGTAGAATCAACACCTACAATGGAGACTCATTCCTCCAGACAGTGAAATTCTGGTCACAAATATAATGCTTTTGTCAAATTTGTTTTTGTTGTTGCCTTATTATACATTTCTGTCTATTACACTATTGTCACTTCTGCCTTCTTGTTGTTCTAATCTTTCAGACTCTTTGGCTTGTCTGCACTGCCTGGCTGAGTTCTGGCCGAACTCCAAGCGAGACGTCTGCCTCCCCAAGCCTGTTGAGTTCCTGTCCTGGGATGACACTCTGGCCACCATTCTGACAGTGTTCTCCATCATTGGGGCCTTCATGTCTGTGTGTGTTACTGCTGTGTTCTACAAACACAGGACGTCTCCCATCGTAAGAGCCAACAACTCAGAGCTGAGCTTCCTGCTGCTCTTCTCTCTGACTCTGTGTTTCCTCTGTTCACTTACTTTCATTGGTCGGCCCTCTGAGTGGTCCTGTATGCTGCGCCACACAGCATTTGGGATCACCTTCGTCCTCTGCATCTCCTGTGTTCTGGGGAAAACAATGGTGGTGTTAATGGCCTTCAGGGCTACACTTCCAGGCGGTAATGTCATTAAATGGTTTGGGCCTCCACAGCAGAGACTCAGTGTTCTTGCCTTCACTCTCATACAGGTCATTATTTGTGTGATTTGGGTAAAATTATCCCCTCCATTTCCCTTCAAAAATCTAAAACTCTACAAGGAAAGAATAATCTTGGAATGTGGTTTAGGTTCTGCTGTTGGTTTTTGGGCTGTTTTGGGTTATATAGGACTCCTGGCTCTTTTATGCTTTATATTGGCTTTTCTAGCACGCAAACTACCTGATAACTTTAATGAAGCCAAATTCATCACATTTAGCATGCTCATATTCTGTGCAGTTTGGATCACCTTTATTCCAGCTTATGTCAGCTCTCCAGGAAAATTCACTGTAGCCATGGAGATATTTGCTATTCTGGCCTCAAGCTTTGGTTTGATTATTTGTATTTTTGCTCCCAAGTGTTTCATAATAGTGTTTAAACCAGAACATAATACCAAGAAACACCTTATGAGTAAAGTACCCTCTAAAGCTCTTTAAAATCCCTATTACTTAGTAATTAATTAATCAATTAACATTTTTATCTTTTTACCTGTATATATGTTTTAGGTTTATGTATATATGTATAGTGACAAATTTTACAAACATTTTGAGCCTGGGGTACATTATTATCAATAGTATAGAAATGTTCCCTGATTAATTCAAGAATTGCATGCATCACACTATTAAATGTTTTTTTATAAAATAATTTTTATTCAAACTTTTGTTCTGTTGAACTCCTATTGCACTTCTTTTTGTAAATGTCTCATGAACTCAATGTTAATGAACTTAATGCTGGTTTATAATGACACACAGGCTAAAAACATGTTCATACAAAGATGTAAACAATCCAATTTGCTTGTATTAATATTAATAACAATACATGAATACGCAAAATAAAACTTTTAATTTAAAGATTATCCTACCTTTGAAACGCTGATTTGCGCTACATTATGACATAAGGTAAACAAACTCTACAGAGATACGTCTACAAATACGTGATGCCCTCCAACACCGTAGGAAATATCGATAAGGTAGGAAAATTCAACAGAACACCGGCACTTGGGTCCGCCTCTCAGTTTATTCACGTTATGATTACGTCACCATACCCACCGCGTTACACTGACCACACGTATTAGGGGGACTATGGCAGGCCATTTTATCATAAAATGGGCTTCACCCTACTTACTTTACAGATATCTGTAACTACATTACAGATATCTGTATATTTAATTTAAGATATCTCTAATTATATTTTAACTAGGCAAAATGTCAATTTGAGATATCTCCAATTACATTCTGACTAGTATAAATTACGTAATATATTATGGAAAGCCGTTTTAGCTTTTATTCCTTTTTTCTTGATATCGGGAATTAAATTAATACATGTGGAAAGACAATTTTCACTAGTACAAATTTAATTCTTGATATCATAAAATAAATTATTTCAAGTAAGAATTCATTTTTCACTAGTAAAAATGTTATTTCTACTAGTAAATATTTAATTTCTACTAGTAAGAATTTAATTATTACATGTACAAATTATATTTTTGATATCAACAATTGTGATGCTGGGCGGCGGTAGACGGACGAGACACAGAATCCGTACTTTAGTGGCAAACGTCACTTTATTGTCGCACTGAAGTTGCGCAATAGCGCACGAGAAACATATACAAGCACTCAACGGGTAGACTTTAGACAACGACGAGCACAGGACACTGCGCGAGCGCACATTAAATAGACAAACCACATTAACCCCAGGTGATTACGAGACGATTCACAGGTGAGACGGATTATCACATGACATAGCTATCACCACGAAATATCCACAGACGCAGACGATGCACGTAGACTACGTAAACACACGCCCAAAAGGGAGGGGCCGGGGTCCTCAACGTGACAGACGCCCCCTCCAAGGGCACTACCCGTCCCGGGGTGCCAACAGGACCGAGTGCCCCGAACCCACGACGATGGGCGGATCCGACGCGCTCAGTCCTGCGTCTGGGAGGTGACTGCCCTTGGCGAAGCGTCCATCACGAATCGCCTAGCACACCCTCCCTGGGAAGACGGGGGAAAAGACGTTAAACACATTCAGCGGCACATTCACAAACACACAAACAGGCACGCTCACACACAGAGGAATAAACGGGAAAAGGGGATTTGACACACAGACGGGAACACTCACAAACATTGGGACTGACAAACAGGAAACAGGCACCAGGCTTCGCGCCAGGAGGAGCGCGAGCAGAGGAGAGAGATCCGGCGCTGCTGGTGCTGCAGTGGGCAGTCCTCCTCCTGCTTTCGCTGCGTTCCCTCCACCGGGTGCAGCGCGGCGGGCTGACGCGCCAGGTGCGGCGCGGCGGGCTGACGCGCCCGGTGCGGCGCGGCGGGCTGACGCGTCAGGTGCGGCGCGGCGGGCTGGCGCGCCCGGTGCGGCGCGGCGGGCTGACGCGCCCGGAGCCGCGCGGCGGTCGTACGCGCCCCTTGCAGCGCGGCGGACGGACTCTCCCCTCGGCTGGCCCTCTGGGATGTCCACCTCCATTTCCTCCGTCTCGCTGCCACGGCTCCATTCCATGGGCTGCTCCGGGCTGCCACCCCGGGAGCAGTCCATGCTCTCTCCTCCTGAGCGATCCGCGGACGGGGTCCATCTCCCCTTTACAGTCCCCGCAGAACACTCAGAGGAGGGTGGACCGTCCTCCTCCTCCGAGCACAGTTCGCTGTCCGTGTACTCAGAGACGCCTGAGTACACGGACAGAGGACGGTCGTTTTCCTCCCCGCCCTCTATGACGGAAGAGGGACCTACGGGCGGAGGGGGATAGTCCTCTTCCTCGGACTCCTCCTCCTCCTCCTCCCCGTAGTCTACGGTGGAAGCGTCGTCGAGCGACGGGGGGTAGTCCGCTCCCTCTCCACCGTAGTCCACGGTGGACGCGTCGTCGAGCGAGGGGGGGTAGTCCACTCCCTCTCCACCGTAGTCCACGGTGGACGCGTCGTCGAGCGAGGGGGGGTAGTCCGCTCCCTCTCCACCGTAGTCCACGGTGGACGCGTCATCGAACGACGGAGGGTAGGCGGCTTCCACCTCTTCCTGCTCCTCCCCCTCGCCAGGGGAATCCCCCTCACCGAACTCCTCCTCCGGGGTTGACGCGGTAGCGCTGACGGTGCAGGTGTCTACCCTCTGAGACGAGAGGGCATGGGGAGGAGACACGTGTCTGTCCAGCCAGCCCCTCACTGCTTCCTGGCGGAACACCACCGCCCATTCGGGGCTGGAGGTCTCCCGAGCCATCTTTAGCAGGGCGGCGCACTGCGGGTCTCGTTCCAGCTGTCCTGGCGTTGGCGCGGCGTCGCGGTGCGGGGGTGTTCCCTCCTCCTCACTGCAGGGAGGGTCCTCCCCGAGCTCGCCCTCTGATGACGTCCCTGTCTCGCCATAGAGCTCGGGGACGCTGACCCGTATAGGCGAAAGCTCACGGGCAGGCGAGGGATGTCTCTCCCGCCACACCCGTGCAGCCGTCTGGCGATACTCTGCTGCCAGCTCGGGTATGGAGGTCTCCCGAGCTGCGCACAGCAGGTACGCGCACTCCGGGTCTTCCCTGAGCTGCGCCAGTGTCGGCGAAACCCCGCGGCGTGGGGAAGAAGACGAAGAGCGGGGATGCCGCTTGTTAGGCTTCTTGCCCTTCTTGGGCTTGCTTTTGTAGCCCGGCATGATGGGTGTCTCTGGTCGGCTCGTCGTTCTGTGACGCTGGGCGGCGGTAGACGGACGAGACACAGAATCCGTACTTTAGTGGCAAACGTCACTTTATTGTCGCACTGAAGTTGCGCAATAGCGCACGAGAAACATATACAAGCACTCAACGGGTAGACTTTAGACAACAACGAGCACAGGACACTGCGCGAGCACACATTAAATAGACAAACCACATTAACCCCAGGTGATTACGAGACGATTCACAGGTGAGACGGATTATCACATGACATAGCTATCACCACGAAATATCCACAGACGCAGATGATGCACGTAGACTACGTAAACACACGCCCAAAAGGGAGGGGCCGGGGTCCTCAACGTGACAACAATATAAATTTTACTAGTGAAAATTATATTTTTGATATCAAGAATAGAATTCTTACTAGTAAAAATTAAATTCTTACTAGTAAAAATTTTATTCCTGTCACGTTGAGGACCCCGGCCCCTCCCTTTTGGGCGTGTGTATACGTTGTCCACGTGCTTTGTCTGCGTCTGTGGAACTTCGTGGTGAGGGCTATGTCGCGTGTCGCAGAAAGTTTCAAACAGTCTTGAACTGGATTTTGAAGAAATTCCCGATGATGCGGCTTTCCATCCCACATCCTACCGGAGGTTTATTGACCAGCACCCCCACCACACAGTAGGTAGTCTATGCAAATGCATCCCATCCCCCAACACACACACACAGAGGTTGGGAGAAGTTGAATGACTATGTGGCCTGCACTGCTACACAATACTTTTATTGTATCTAATTCTAATATCAATGTATGTCTGAATTGCCATAATGTGTTGTGCATGCGTGTGGGTGTGAAATTACTTTCCAATACATAACATCCCTATGCCTATAATCTCCCCCCCAGTGTTTTAGATCTTTGATACAGAATGAAGCACACTTTGACTTTAATGGGGTACTGGGTATGTTTGTATAAATGCCATAGCATGCCTGATGTTAATATGCCACTGAATATCTGTTTAGAATTGTGGCTCCTCATCCTGATGCCCTGTCTGGTCAACACACTGCTTTACAGCATCAAGCCCATCCCCCGGTCCATTCCCCACCCCCGCACTGCCCCTCTCTCACACTTGTACACTTGGGACTGTCCCTGTGTGTTGCTGGGTGGCCCCAGCAACCACACTTGTCTCTAGAGGTGTGTCCTGGCTGTGCTGTACATCTGTGTGCACAAGGAATCCTTTTTTGGGGTGCAACACCTAGCACTATTTTTACAACACCACACCACCAGGAAAAATTAAGTCTTCCAATTTTTTGCCTGCCTATTTATTGATCCTTTGTTCTTTTCTTTTGTACAAGGCAAGTTGCAGGAAGCTCCTGAAGTGAAGGGGCATCCTCATTCACATCAAGGACAGAGACTGGAAGATGGAAATCTTCAAGTGACATGGATGACAAGAAATCCAGCCCCTCATTCTGTTCTACATGTCATACACTGTGGTTGCAGAGGGTGTGCCTGTGAGACAAACAGATGCTCCTGTTTCTCTGCAGGACTCTGTTGTACAGACTTGTGCAGGTGTTCCAGCTGTGTGAACACAAAGGAAACAGAGGATAAAGATGATGATAGCTGCCCTGACACTGACAGTGAGGAATAGCACATGTGTGTGTGTGTGTGTGAGAGAGAGAGGGAGAGATATATATTTTACCGCTATTCTATTTGTATCATTGTCATTCCTTTTATTATGGTTATGTATATACGTTTATGCCGGTTGATGTAAATGCCAGTTGATGTGTACGCCCTCATTGTTTTTATTGTTTTTTAATGTGTTGTTAGTGAATAAATGAATACCTGAAGGGTCCTTATTGATAATTATTGATAATTACAATTATTTCCATTTATTTATTAAAATGTCAACATGAAAAAGTAACCTTATCATCCACTTGCACAATAGTTGTTTGTTCTATAAATAAAGGAATTCATTTAGTCCCTGTTACAAACACATGGATGGCTATCAATAATTATTATTATTGACAACATGAAAGGCCACTTGCATAATTGTGATTTGTGCTGTAAATAAAGCACTATTTAGTATTAATTTGGCCCAATTCAGAAGTCCATGAATGAGCATTGTGATAATGCTCATTCATGTATTTCTGAGGGCCAAATAAATACTAAATAGTGCGTTATTGTATATAAAGTGGGCATAAAATAATATTAATCAATGCTATTGTTGATGATAATTATTTTATGCCCACTATAAAATTATATTTTGGGAGATTCCTTTCTGTAGGTTATATTTGACAGCACTACGCAGGTTGTCATTTTTTCCAGTTTGTTGTCGTAAATCGGTTACGTGATTGGTTTAGCGCGGTCACGCGGTGTCATGTGACGTCAAAATCGTCATTCAGCGCGAGGAAAATAGTTCTTCAGAAAACGTCTCGGTTCAAACAAAGTACAGGATTCTGTGACGCGAAACTTTTTTGGTAAGTGCAATATAACCTGATCATTTTTATCAGCTAACGGGCATGTAGTTCGGAGAGCGCGGAGCGGATCAGAACAAAAACGGGGTTCACCTTACGGCCTAAGTCGGTCACAGGGCCCTCACGCCCTAACTGGCACTCGGCCGCTTAGCCCCACATAGTATGAGGACAAGGAGCTACGGCTCCTTATCCGTCCGAGGTGTATGTGTGTGCAGGTACCGCCCTGGGGTGTGGCTACGTCACCTCCTGGACCTACCTCCCCCCAGAGCTGACCCCTGCCTTCTGCTAGGGGTCACCCCAGCCTCCTGGGGAGTCAGCCCCAGCCGGGGCCTCCCTTTACGAGGTGGACTCCTCCACCCAACCCAGGAGCGCCAGAGACCGAGGCCTGGAGCACCCCCGTCTCGGGCTGGGGAGCAGCCCCAAGGGCTTCCTGGTCACCCCGGGCAGGAGGGAGGATCTCCATCTTCAGCAGGAGCTTCTCAGACCGGAGCCCCATGGTCCCCAAACATCCGGGGGCCCCAGCCCTCTAGGGAGGGGCTCTTTATGACCGGGCTCCAGTCACCCCACAACATAAGGGGGTTCCTGCCAGGTGGAGACCCCCACAAGGTCCAGGAACACCATGACACTGCCAGGGAGAAACACCTGCACATAAACACACACACACCCACACACACCAAACACAAACACGCTCTACCCTGCTCAGGGCATCCCTCGGGAGCGATGCCCTCCGTGCCACACCCCGTGCAACGGGACCACAGCCAGTCCCCCCCCCCAAACACACATTTAAGGGGAGGAGCATGCGTGGAATTACATCCAACAGTTCACAAACACGCTTGTACAAAACACACACGCAAAGACTAGACAAACAGAAAATAGTGCGCAAACAGCAAACGAACGGGACCGATACATGCGTGCTCTACATATAAACAATGGTGACGCGCCGCTCAGGATTGCAGTCACTCCCCACATAAAACACACGACACACAGGGAGCGAGGCGACAGTGACAAGCGCCGACCGCGTCACACACACAAAACACTTAACACTTAACAACGAGCACGCACACTGATCCTCCGGTCCGTTCACCCGTACACACTCATAACACACAACATGAGAGTTTTCCCAGGAAGACGCCCTGGTCCTCGCCGTGCGACACACAAAACAAACGCACGGCGGAACTCTCCTGACAAACAACGGACATGAAGAGCTTTCCCAGGGTAGACTGCCCTGGTCTTCGCCTTGCCACACACACACACAAAACACATAAGCACGGCAGAGCTCTCCACACAAAACACCACGCAGACAAACACGCTGTGGACGGAGGCGACCGGTAGGGGGCCGCCTCACAGTGACATAATCACCTCAACAATACATGTGATAAATGTCTGGCTACTGTGCATTTACATTGTTCTAGGTTATATCAGTGTTCTCTCTACACTGTAAAAAACAGAACTTAAAATTGCTCACCTTACTATGATTTTTAGTTTAGCTGAGCCAAAAATAATTAATTGCACCATAAACTATAACAAAGTAATTGGATCAGCTTACTTTATTGAGTTTCTTGTTAAAAGTTGATCTGACCTTACAACCTGCATTGTCGAAATATACAAAGTGTAGTTGAACCCTAGTTTAAGGCCAGGCCAACTCCTCTGCGCATGCTCAATTTGACTCCTTAGTTGAGAACAGGGCGGGGTTTGTGATTTCTGCCAGAATTGGATGCCGGACATCTTGAAATGGATTTCACCTGTGGCAAGCAGCGACCTACGCTACTCTGAACTGAATAATAACGTCCAAATTTGTTTTGTCATTTGTCTTATATGACCCAATTCAGTTAGATATTCTTAGTATTGAATTTAGAGATTTATGTACATGTGAAATATACATTATCTGAACAAGATATTGTAGCGTCGGGCCAATGGGGGGTGCCAGAGGGTGACGTCATTACCCATGAGCCCTTGCGGCTCCGGCCCTGTTATGCGTATTATGTGGTGTTTATGTCTGTATAGTGCTATTAATGATTATTAATTGTGTGTTATTAGTTAAGTTACCCCGGTCCATTTTTTTATGTACATGTGCATTATCCGAGTTCCCCCTCCATGTATGTGTAACGTTGCCATCTTCATGACCTTCCCCTGTGTTTCATGTGCAAGACCAAGTTATTTGAGGCCTTGAGTTTGATCTGATTGTGCCTGTAAGTGCCAATTTTCTTGCGAGGTGAGAACAAAACCTCTGTTCTTGATAAGAATGGAATTGTCTGTGGCCTCTTTCTCCCACACCACGCCACAATATAGTGAGGTGCAACTTAAAAAAATGTGGAACTCTTGGTATGTAAAACTTTCCTTTTGAGGTTCATATACATGGGTAAGATAAATGATCTGAACAAGATATAATAAGTTTGTCACGTTGAGGACCCTGGCCCCTCCCTTTTGGGCGTGTGTATACGTAGTCCACGTGCTTTGTCTGCGTCTGTGAAACTCCGTGGTGAGGGCTATGTCGCGTGATAATCTGTCTCACCTGTGAATCGTCTCGTAATCACATGGGGCTAATGTGGTCTGTCTATTTAATGTGCGCTCGCGCAGTGTCCTGTGCTCGTCGTTGTCTAATGTTTACACGTTACGTGTCAAGTTTGCTGTTCCTCGTGCGCTATTGCGCAATTCCTGTTGTCATTAAAGTAACGTTTGCTTCGCAACCCGAGGATTCTGTGTCTCGTCCTTGGCTGCGCCCGAACGTCACAGAGAACGACGAGCCGTCCAGAGACACCAGGACCATGCCGGGCTACGCAACCCGGCCGAAGAAGGTAACTCGCCCGAGTAAGCGGCGTCACCGCGCTTCATCCTCCCCCCCCGCGCCGCGACTCTAGCTGAAGCGGGACCCCGAGTACGCCTACCTACTGTGAGGGAGACCTCCATACCAGAGTTGTCGGGGGAGTACAGCAAGACAGTGGCGCGGGTGTGGCAAGAGAGACACTCCGCGCCTCCACGGGAGCTCTCGCCCATACGGGTTAACGTCCCCGAGCTATACGGGACAGGGACGACACCAAAGGGCGAGCTCGAGGGGGACTCCTCCCCGTGCCACAAGATCGGACCCACGCAGGAGCAGCTGGAGACAGACCCAGTCTGTGCGTCCCTGCTGCGACAGGCGCGGGGGCACCACGACCCCGAGGCGGCGGAGAAGCTCCGCCAGGAGGCGGTGCGGCTTTGGAGGGAGTACAAACCCTCTACGTCCAGGGAGCCCTCACCCCTGCGGGTAGGCTCCTTCGCGCTCTGCGGGGTGGAAAGGACCCCCGAGAGCGAGTTTGGGGAGGGAGATTCCTCAGGCGAGGAGGAGGAGCAAGAGGACGAGGAGGAAGCTTACCCTCCGTCATTATACGACGCCTCCACGGTGGACTACGGGGAAGAGGAGGAGGAGGAGTCCGAGGAAGAGGACTACCTCCCTCCGCCCGTATGTCCCTCTACCACCATGGAGGAAGGCGAGGAGCAAGAGTACGGCGAGGAGGAGTACCCCCCGTCGGAGTGCTCTGCTTACCCCGAGGAAGACGGTGGGGAAGAAGAGGAAAACAGGGATTACCCTCCGTCCGAGGGCTCCTTTACCGAGGAGGAGAGCCCTCCCCCCTCGGAACTGTCAGTCGAGACGGTTAAGAGGAGGAGGAGTCCAGAGGCGGGCTCATCCCCCGAGCGCTCCCCAGCCAGCGACATGGACTGTTCCCGGGGTGGCAGCTCGGGGCAGCCCATGAGCTGGAGCCGTGGCAGTGAAGAGGAGATGGAAGCGGAGGAAGCCACTCCCACTGCCAGGTCCGGAGGGAGATCCTCGGGTGAGGAGGGTTTCCCGTACGGCCCACCGAGGAGAGGGGCCAACCGCGCTGCACCTGGCGCATCGGCCAACCGCGCTGCACCTGGCGCGTCGGCCAGCCGCGCTGCGCCCGGTGGAGGGTTTGCAGCAAGGGCAGGAGGAGCACCGCCCATCGCAGCGCCTGCAGCACCAGTGGCTCCCGATCTCTCTCCCCTCATCGCTCTCCTCCTGGCGCGCAGCCTGGCGCCTGTTTCGTGTGTGTGTGTGCCTGTGTTCGTAAGTCTACCCGTATGTGTACCTAACCCCCTCTTCCCGTTTGTGTCTATGTGTGTAAGCGTGCCTGTTTGTGTGTTTGTGACCGTGCCATTGTCTAACGTCTTTTCCCCTGTGTTCACAGGGAGGGTGTTCTAGGCGGTTCGTGGCGGACGCTTCACCGAGGGCAGTCACCTCCCAGACGCAGGACTGAGCGCGTCGGATTCGCCCATCGTCGTGGGTTCGGGGCACTCTGTCCTGTTGGCACCCCGGGACGGGTAGTGCCCTTGGAGGGGGCCTCTGTCACGTTGAGGACCCGGCCCCTCCCCTTTGGGCGTGTGTATACGTAGTCCACGTGCTTTGTCTGTGTCTGTGAAACTCCGTGGTGAGGGCTATGTCGCGTGATAATCTGTCTCACCTGTGAATCGTCTCGTAATCACATGGGGCTAATGTGGTCTGTCTATTTAATGTGCGCTCGCGCAGTGTCCTGTGCTCGTCGTTGTCTAATGTTTACACGTTACGTGTCAAGTTTGCTGTTCCTCGTGCGCTATTGCGCAATTCCTGTTGTCATTAAAGTAACGTTTGCTTCGCAACCCGAGGATTCTGTGTCTCGTCCTTGGCTGCGCCCGAACGTCACGAAGTTAGCATAACTTATAACTTGAATCATTTGGAATTATTTGTAGTCAATACTTAAAATCTGAAGTTTATATACCTGTGAAAAATAAATAATTGGAACAAGAAATAATAAGTTGGCACAACTGTGAGTGAATTTCTTAAAAACTTAAGAGTTTGAGTTGGGATCAAGAATCGAGTGCAGTAAGTTGCCTTGAAATTTTGAGTTTTCTCAACTTTTTTGTTTTTACAGTTTATATTGAATGAGGGTAATCTATTTAGATTCAGATATTTTCAGATGTAGATCTCATTCATACATACACTATATTGCCAAAATTATTCGCTCACCTTCCTTGACACTGTCGTGGAAATTTCCTGAAAATAAATGAGGACTCAGACGTGGTTAAAAGTGAGTTTTATTACAAAAGTTAAAAAGCATGAGAGTCTCATCTAGAACAAGAACTCTGAGGAAAGAGGGCAGTCCAGTCTCCTTTATTCCATTGTTATCACATTTACAATTCTTTTTTTCACACTGAGAACCTGACATAGCACTTTCTGTCTCTATACATTCTCCTGACGCCGGTTACACACAAACAAGGACATGATTATAAATTAATCACTGAACCGGATCACTGATCAACCATATTCACAGTTTGTCTACTAATGTACTAAATCATAATTTTCTTATGTGATCTTAAATGACATTAGCAAATTTCCCTCACAACACACAATTGAGCTTAAGTGACATCCCATTCCTAATCCACAGGGTTCAATATGACGTTAGTCCACCCTTTGCAGCTAGAACATCTTCAACTCTTCTGGGAAGACTGTCCACAAGGTTTAGAAGTGTGTTTATGGGGATATTTGACCATTCTTCCAGAAGCGCATTTGTGAGGTTACATACTGAGGTTGGACGAGAAGACCTGGCTTTCTGTCTCTGCTCTAACTCTAATATACTACACTAAACTAACAATATACTACCTTCTAACAAATAAAGAAAATATATCTGCTACAGAGGGGAACTGCTCCCGGACAGGGGGTCCTCCAACCCCAGGGACCCTTCTTGATCTTCTGAAGAGGGCATTGCCCATGCACACCCTGATGTACTCCAGGAGGTCTGCGTAGAGGTGGGACTCACGGACCTCTCGCCTATAAGCAAGATGGAGGTCCCAGAGTCCTGCCCTCCAGAGGACACCAAGATGGCTAGCTTTTCTTCCTCCTCAGACAGTGAGATGGAGGTTGAAGAGGAGAAGGAGCTCGACTTTCTCCTCAAGGAGCCCCCCAGTGCACCTTGCCCAGCAGCAAGGAGGCAACGTAACACAACAGGTGTGCACTCTCAATTGTGACCAGTGTAGCACCAGTGATACAAACACCAATGGTGTCCCCAAAGGCTGGAGCATGTCTCCCACTTGCGCCTAGGACCGGTGCATGCTCACTGGTTAGTGTCCGTGTATTTAGTGTGTGTCGATGTTGTTTGTTGCTTGTTGCTTGTCTGTGTTAGACATGAGTCCTGTGTGGCGTATATTGTGTATTGATCTGTTACCGCTAATATTGCTATTGCTCACTCTTATTTTAACCATACTGTTTACACTCTCCTTGTCTTTGCCTCCTGCTTCAACCTCGCATGTTACAGTTAGAATAGTTTATTTTCCCATTTAAATATTCAGCAGTTACAGGACAAGCAGTACACATCATTGCTCATAAAGTTACAAACCTATAAGTATATAGATGAAGAAATGGGTAAAATTAAGTTAAACACCAAATGATTTGACATTTATAAAGACTTAGTAGTTTCTAATCAGATAAGGGATGCAAAATTCATTGTACTAGTAACCATCAGACATACATTACTCAAAAGGTGAGATTGATGCATTGTTACATGTAAAATAATCACAATTGATGTCATGTTATTTGAGATGCAGAACCTTGACCATGCCACCACTGGTCATCTCAAAGAGATTTTGAAGGTACTTTACCCATAAGGTGTTTCTTGGTATTCTGCTCTGGTCTAAACACAATTATGAAACACTTGGGAGTAAAAATACAAATAATCAAACCAAAGCTTGAAGCAAGAATAGCAAATATCTCCACAGCTACAGTGAATTTTCCAGGAGAGCTGACATAAGCTGGAATAAAGGTGATCCAAACTGCACAGAATATGAGCATGCTGAATGTGATAAATTTGGCTTCATTAAAATTATCAGGCAGTTTCCGTGCTAGAAAAGCCAAAATAAAACACAGAAAAGCCAAGACTCCTATATAACCTAGAACAGCCCAGAAGCCTATAGTAGAACCTAAACCACATTCCAAGATTATCTTTTCCTTGTAATGCTTTATATTTTTGAAGGGCAAAGGAGGGGACAATTTTAACCAAACCACACAAATCAGAACCTGTATGAAAGT